>NC_052308.1:52185107-52486800 GCF_016432855.1 Salvelinus namaycush | reverse complement strand
ATTGAAATGCATTCCAGGTGACTACCTCATGCAGCTGGTTGAGAGAATGCCAAGAGTGTGCAAAGCTGTCATCAAGGCAAAGATGCAAGGATGATTAGACACATTAAGGATTATGTTCTACTCCCCCAGGCTATCCCTATCTCGGTTACACCCACCACATCTTATCTACGGAATGCCAGCTGTAAGTTTTTAGGCTCCTCTCATTTCACACCGATATTTGATGAGAAAGTGCTCATCAAAGCCATTCAATGCATAAACAGTATAACATAATCATAATCGTAATTTTGCTCTCACATGTTCACTTAGTAATGCATTTTTTTGTCTATGGGTGCTTAAGTTCAAATTTGACTTTAACGGAATTTAGGATCTAGCTAGTTCTATATTTGAATAATCCTCCTAACCTCTTGATCCTATGACCCAGTCTGATTCATGAAGCTAGGTAGGTTACAGTTCCTGGCAGACACAACAGAGTGCATTGTCCAGGTATGTAACATGCAGCTGTGGTCTAAGGCTGTTGCACATCTTGGGAGAAGCTACATCTGCACTGATTAAGCAACGTCTGGGTGTATCTACGCGCTACTCCTGTTCCTTTGTGTTATTAATACAGATTATTTTGATACGGCACATCCTGTACATTTAAATGGGATTATATCATTATCCACCACAGTGCATTGGCTGCATTGTATGTTTGTTAGTTGTTCAAAGCACCCTCCTAGACATGATATATTTGAAGACTAATTATTTGGTCTGTTAAAGGTCCTGTTTGGTTTACTTGTTTGTTTGTTGTTTTTTAGGTTGTTTTGCTTTAAAAAAAAATTACATTCAATGCAGTCACCAGTGATTAAAGTATCAAATGAATATGCCCTAATAATTGTAACGACGTGCGCTGAGAGTCGGGAAGCAAGTTCAGGGAGTGAGTGTTTTAATAAATATACGAAACATAATACAAAACAAGAAACACTAACAGCACACAGACATGAAACAGAAACAGAAACAATAATGCCTTTGGAAGGAACCAAAGAGAGTGACATATATAGGGAAGGTAATCAGGGAAATGATGGAGTCCAGGTGAGTCTGATGACACACAGGTGCGCGTAACAATGGTGACAGGTGTGCGCCATAATGAGCAGCCTGGTGACCTAGAGGCCGGAGAGGGAGCACACGTAACAGTACCCCCTCCCCGACGCCGACCAAAATGAAGATCCCGGGGTTCAGGAGCAAACCGGTCACCTCTGCTGAGGCACGGGAAACCTGTCAGTCCGGCTGATACGCGGGAGCATGGCGACCTAGAGCGCCGGAGAGAGCATTCGTGACAGTACCCCCTCCCCGGCGCGTTCGGCTCCAGCCGCAGGACGCCAACCAAAGGGACGACCCCGGGGATCAGGAGCGGACTGGTCACCCCTGCTGATGTCGCCGGCTGGGTCGCGGGAACCTGACAGGCCGGCTGAGGCATGAGAGCTGGTGGAAGCTGGAGCCGCGCGTCGGGGAGGGGGTACTGTCACGTATACTCCCTCTCCGGGCTCTAGGTCATCAGGCTGCTGATTATCCATCACACCTGTCACCATCGTCTCGCGCACCTGCTCATGACACTCACCTGGACTCTTCCCTATATCTGTCACTCCCATTGGTTCTTTCCTCAGGTGTTATTGACTCTGTTTTCATGTCGGTGCGCTGTTTGTGTTTTGTGTTCATTGTTTCTTTTATTTATTAAAACACTCACTCCCTGAACTTGCTTCCCGACTCTCAACGCACTCGTTACAATAATAAGAACAACGCTTTAGAGTCCATATGTTTTTATGTAGACAGTTACAGCCATTTTTATCAAATAAAGTCATCCATTTAATCGCAAAAATGTATGGAAAATATATGTGCATTTCTAGATATTTAGATATCAACATAAGTTTGAATAAACATACTCCACAAGGCCAAGTTCCGTTGACAATTTTAGTTTATTTTGTCAGCTGTCCAAAACTTCACGTAGAGCAAACGCTAGAACCACAATGGGCATTTGTTCAGTGCCAGACAAATCTTCCACTGTTATTCATGTGAGCCTGAGAGCCTATTTCCACCATTTCAGTCCCACTCCCAAACACAAACGCTGAGAAATAACACAGAAATCCACACTCCATTACCAACGGACCACCCTGCCTCGTGCCTCGTCCTCCTAAAGCTGTTTTCTCTTTCTCGAGCTAGGAAAACAGCAAAGTGGGTAATGTGCATTACCATGGTTACAGTCCATGCTGTGGGAAGTGTTCCATAGGATCTAAATACCCAGCCTTTCATGAGTGGGCTAACCTTGAGAAATAACACCACTCCGTCCCATACAGTCTCCCATCATGCATTGACTTTGATAAGCAAATCAATTAATGGAATAAAGTCGCCCATTAATATACGATTTGACATTTTCCCCAGTGGATTTATCTAATTTGCATTTCACATGATAGTCACGTTTTTCTGTTCTCAAGCTCACAAGCCTCTTTGTCAATGCTCTGCTCTCTCTCGCTCTCTGAAAAGAAAGGAGGCTTTTTTTGACAGAGGATTTCTTTCCTGCTGCATTTAATTGCTTGGGTAACTCACCGAATGTGTGTTTCTCCTTTCATACGCAGCCAATTAACTGGATCGGGCGTGCTGGATATCTGTGTGTATGGGAGTGTGCTTATGTACGTGTAGCCAGGTGATTTTTATAACAAGACCAACATGAATATGAGTCATTGACATGCCTCCTCTCCTGAGACGCTGTTTTGAAGTAAGCAATATGGGAAGTTAGTATTCGTCTGCTTGTGATGCTGGGGGATCAGGAAGCAGCGGTTACAGCCGCAGGAAACCGAGAGCATGACACAGCCTGTGTGGGAGGATCCCTCTGTTGTGTACTGCGGGATTCTGGGATTACCGCATCTCTAAACATGTAAGAAAGAGCATTAATTGGTGGGGATGAGTGGGCCGAGGAATGAAAGGCGGGTCGGCGGTGGATGTTTGAATTCCCCAAAATAGAGCCTTGGAGGGGAATCAAAAGCACAGGGTTGTAATTGGGTTTAGCAGGGAGGGCTGTGAGCAGGGATCAGTCCCGCTAGCCTGCATCACTGCCAAGCCTCTCTCTCTCTCACACACATACTGGATGTAGCTGGGCTGTGGCTAATGAGACTGAATGGGGCTATAGCTAACTCCATAGCATCTGTACTACTGTGTGAAGAAAGGGAGAAATGGTGGATGGATGGAGGTGTGAAGACATGGAAGATGAACAGATTCATTCATAAATAGATGAGAGGATACTGGACAGTTATTCAAATAGGTTGAGAATGTTTCAGGCATACAGTGCCTTCAGAAAGTCTTCATACCCGTTGACCTATTCCCATTTTGTTGTGTTACAGTCTGAATTCAAAGAATGGATAAAAAAAAATATGTCTCACCCATCTACACACAATGGCCCATAATGACAAAGTGAAAAAATGTTTTTAGAAATGTTTGCAAATGTATTGATAATGAAGTACAGAAATACTGTATCTCATTCACATAAGTATACATGTTAGAATCATCTTGGGTAGTTTTTTATAGCTGTGAGTCTTTCTGGGTAAGTCTCTAAGAGCTTTGCACACCTGGATTGTATAATATTTGCAAATTATAATAATAAGAATTCTTCAAATTGATTGTTGATTATTGCTAGACAGCCATTTTCAAGTCTTGCCATAGATTTTCAAGCCGATTTAAGTCAAAACTGTAACTAGGCCACTCAGGAAAATGCAATGTCGTCATGGAAAACAACTCCAGTGTATATTTGGCCTTGGTTTTTAGGTTATTATCCTGCTGAAAGATACCCATAGCATGCTGCAGCCAACACCATGCTTGAAAATATGAATCGTGGTACTCAGTGTGGTTTGCTCCAAACTTAACACTTTGTATTCAGAATATAAAGTTAATTTCTTTGCTAGATTTTTTGCAGTTTTTCCTTATTGCAAACAGGATGCATGTTTTGGAATATTTTGTATTCTGTACAGGCTTCCTTCTTTTCAGTTTGTCATTTAGGTTAGTGTTGTGGAGTAACTACAATGTTTTTGATCCATCCTCAGTTTTCTCCTATCACAGCCATTAAACTCTTTAACTGTTTTAATGTCACCACTGGCCTCATGGTGAAATCCCTGAGCGGTTTCCTTCCTCTCCAGGCAACTGAGTTAGGAAGGATGCCTGTATCTTTGCATTGACTGGGTGTATTGACACATCATTCAAAGTGTAATTACTAACTTCACCATGCTCAAAGGGATAGTCAATTTCTTTCTTTTTTACCCATCTACCAATAGGTGCCCTTCTTTGCAAGGCATTGGAAAACCTCTTTGTGGTTGAATTTGTGTTTGAAATTCACTGCTCGACTGAGGGACCTTACAGATAATTGAATATATGGAGTACAGAGATGAGGTAGTCATTCACAAATCATGTTCAACACTATTACTGCACACAGAGTCCATGCAACTTATTATGTAAAATGTAAAGCACATTTTTACTCCTGAACATATTTAGGCTTACCATAGCAAAGGGGTTGAATACTTATTAACTCAAGACATTTCAGCTTTTCATTTTTTATCAATTCATACAAAAATTCTGAAAACCTAATTCCACTTTGACATTATGGGGTATTGTATGTACTGTAGGCCAGTGACACAAAATCTCAATTTAATCCGTTTTAAATTCAGGCTGTAACACATCAATGTGGAAAAAGTTAACGTGTGTGAATACTTTCTGAAAGCATTGTAGATTAATGTGCACGAACTATACTAATGGAAACTTTGTCATCCATAAGCGCTTATCAGAGTCCGCATCCGAACAGCCGCGTTCTAGAATATTGGACCGTTGGCTTTCTTACTTTTCTAATTCTAATCTCAGCTCAAACATTCTTCGAATGGGAGCCACGTACACAGAAACGCGTTGGTTGGGAATTTTTGGGAGGTGACTGTTTGACGTCCACAGACAGCGGTCTCAGAGCCGCATACCTATGTTTAAATGGGAGTTGTTGCAAAATTACCCCCCAAAATTCCAAAGAATGTTGTTTTCCAGAAATCCTGGTTGTTAGATTCCCAGATCAGGAACTAGCAGGAAATCCAGGGATCCTCCAACTATTTTTTTGAAAAGTTACCTGACTTTTGCAACCCTAAGCAAGGTATACCAGTAGAGGTATATCATACCTTTTTTGATATACTCAAATATCCATAATTAACATGTTTTAACTACTCCTATAAACATTTTAGACTTTCAGGTACTCAACAATGTCTGATTTCATTACTACTGAAACAGGACCAGGTGGTAAGTATAAAGATCCTGTTGATTTAAAAAAACTGGATGCCTCTTATACTTCAATGTTGTGATGCAAAGATCCCGGTGAAATGCATAGCACATAGATTTTAAAAGGCTTTATCTGATATTGTTCATCCTGATCAAACGGGTGTTTTAAATGGACAATATATTGGAGATAATATACGACAATTACTTGAAACAATAAAGTATGACTAGAATTGATATATAAATGCCTGGACTACTTTCATTTCGGTGAACCTCTTATGCAATGGGTTAAAGTTATGTACAGAAACCCCAGGTGTAAATTAGTCAATAATGGTTACTTCTTAGAAAGTATTGAGCTGTAAAGAGGAGTAAAACAAGGCTGTCCGTTGTCTCCATATCTATTTATTATGGCCATTGAAATGCTAGCTATTAAAATCAGATCCAACAAGAACATCAATGGGTTAGAAATCCAGGGTTTAAAAACAAAAGTGTCAAGGTATGCCGATGACTGAAGTTTTTTCTTAATAAGTCCACAATCTGGATCCCTGCACAGTCTCATTGAAGATCTTGATCACTTTTCTAGCCTCTGGACTATTGGATCATTAAAAAAATATAAATAGACTTACCGCAACCAATTTCAATAGAACGTTTGCAAAAATAGATAACATTCTGCAACCATGGAGCGGTAAGTACTTGTCTATTTATGGAAAAATCATTGATTAACTCTTTGGTCCTATCGCATTTTACTTACTTACTAATGGCACTGCCTACTCCAGACGACTTGTTTTTTAAATCATATGAGCAAAAAATATTTCACTTTATTTGGACTGCTAAGCCAGACAAAATGAAACGTGTTTGGGAGGCAAAAATGATTAAATATTAAATCATTAAACCGCTCACTAAAAGATAAGTTAAGTTATAAGTTATACTTAAACCTGAACTGGTTTTCCAGTATGTTATGAAGAAAGGCTCAATCTTTGTACAAAAATTGCCCTTTTGCCTATATACAGATTACAATTTATAATTTCCGACTAATTGAAAATGAAACTTTGCTTAAAGTATCGCCCTTTCTTAAACAAGCAATACAAAGCTGGTTACAATTTAAATTTTATACTCCAGATAAGATAGAACAAATATTACAATAAATACAGTATTAAGGGTAAACTCAAATATACTGATTGATAAAAAAACAGTTTATTAAAAAATATATACATATTATATTTATTAATGATATTATGAATAGAAATGGTGGTGTTATTGTAACGGCTGTCCTCGGAAGGAAGAGACCAAGGCGCAACGTTCTTAGAGTTCCACATAATTTAATCACGAAGTGAAACTAAAACAGGACAAAACAATAAAGAATACAACGACCGAACAGCTTCGATGTGCAAACTCCCTGCACACAAACAAAGAACAAGATCCCACACAGAAAGAGGGAAAAGGGCAGCCTAAGTAATGATCCCCAATCAGAGACAACGATAGACAGCTGCCTCTGATTGGGAACCACACTCGGCCAGAAACAAAGAAATACAAAACCTAGAAATACAGAACATAGAATGCCCACCCAAATCACACCCTGACCAAAACAAAATAGAGACATAAAAAGGATCTCTAAGGTCAGGGCGTGACAGTTGTCACATATGCATCTCTCAAAAATATATGGGAATGTCTGCTCAATCCAAAGTTACAACCAACTGATTGCAGCATTACTGCAAAAATGGAGGAGGCAAGTGGAATAGGCAGAAAGTAGAGCACTTGTTTGTCTGCCATATATTAAAGATACAAATTGGCTGAAAAGGATAGAAAATAGAAATATATACCAGTTTCATTTGAGGAGAAAAATTTTAACAGCTGCGCCATACAGGTTGTAAATGGGAAGACATTTGCGATGTACCGATTCCAAGGCACATGGTATATAAACTGATATAAAAAAACAACACTTGATTCAACACTGAGTTTTTCAATTTAAATTATAAAAAATGAATGCCATAAACAGAATGCTATATATTTGGGGCATACAATATCTCAGCTCTGTAGAGTTTTGCTGTGAAGAGACAGAATCACTCGATCATATATTCTGGTATTGCCCCTATGTACATCAGGAATGTTTAAAAAGTCACAACATTCACTTAAAATTGACCTTACAAATAGCAGTGTTGGGCGATTTGGAAAGCCATAGTCAATCAGTCAGTAATATAATACTCGTAGGAAAGATTTTCATTTTTAGCTCACAAACTGTGGATACTATGCATGTACCTGCTTTGCTTACCAACAACAAGCAACCACAAGAGGCTGAGTCGTAGTTACCACAGTTCCTGAATACAGAGTTGTGTTCTCACAAAAGGTAAAGTGAAAGCAGAGCTCGAGTGTGTGACCCTAAGGTTGAGTGTGTGACCCTAAGGTTGAGTGTGTGACCCTAAGGTTGAGTGTGTGACACTGACGATGACACTATTATCATATTCAAGGTCTACATTTACTTAATGTAATAAATTATTTATGCTTATTAACATGGCATCATTTTGCATTTGCAATCATATTCGAGGTCCAAATGTCCAATTGTATGACAATTGTCATTGCTGGTCAAGTTGATATGGTTATTCCAGCTCTCATTTCTATGCCATAATCTGTGTCCCAGATGTAGCCATTCCATGAAAGCTTGAATTCTGACATAAATCTGCCCATTTGTGTGATTGTCCACGATAAAGCTTATTGGTTCATTTGTAATTTTAGTTAAAGTTGTAGGATGGCAGCTACTTTTGACGGAGTAGCAGCCATGGGTGGCTGTCTCTCAGTCTGTGTTCCATAGGGCGCTGGTCAAAAGTAGTGCACTTTAAGGGCAAAGGGCGAGACCCAGATGCAGATGGTTTGAGTCTCTGATATTAATTATAATCCAAGGGGCAGGCAAGAGAATTGGTCGTGGACAAACAAAAGATCATTAACAAGGTCCAGAAGTTAGAGTGGCAGGTAGGCTCGAGGGCAGGCAGTATGGTCAGGCAGGCGGGTTCAGCGTCAAGGAAGGCAAGGGTCAAAACCGGGAGGACTAGCAAAAGAGAGATAAGAAAAAGCAGGCGCACAGAAAAACACACTGGTTGACTTGACAAGACAAACGGGGAACACTGGAATAAATACCCAGGGACTAATGGGGAAAACGGGTGACACCTGGAGGTGGGTGGAGACAATCACAAAGACAGGTGAAACAGATCAGGGCGTGACAGTGCACTATGTGGGGAATAAGGTGCCATTTGGGATGCACCCTCAAGCAATTCAAACCTTTTCCACCCATCAAGACACTTATAGAGTGATTATTATGGGGTACATATGTGTTTCCTGTATTTAGAGGAAATAGCACTTTAGAAAATAAGCACGGCAAATATGTAACTTTCTAAGCATCTCAATGTGTGAGGAGTGGGCATCTTCATAACCAATTCACCTGCATGTACACCTTAGTAGTTTGTGCTGCTTCCTGGAAAAGACTCCTGCACTTTCTGTCATAAAAGGGTAATATATGGTTATGAAACAAACCATAAACCTATTAGGATATGTCATTGTTGCACTATACAGTCAAATATGGACTGTGTTGTTGACCTTTGTAACCTACGATTTCCCAAACCCCATATAAACTTACTGTAAAAAGAATGAGCATTTTAAAATAACCATGGCTAATGATCTGATTTCATACATCATAATACGAGGGAAACACTGAAATGTTCATGAGCATCACTCAATTAGCGGTATTGTGGCAGTAACATAAAGAGCGGGGCTATACTTTCACCATTTCAATGACAGAGCTATCAGGGTTGTTGAGCTATCAGGGTTGTTGAGGAAAATTGTAATTTATACCAAATAAGAGATTTGGTCATTCATTCACCAACAGTTTTGCCTCAGTTTCATACCTCAACCAATTGTGTCTTAATGTCTGCTATATTGATTCTGAAAATCTGTCTAGAATCTCTGTGTGTGTTTGTTCTAAAATTATGGTCTGTTTCTGCATGGGTTGGCCATTTTCCTGTGCAAATAGGTCAATGTTTGTCATAGTGTTTATCTTCTATTTGATTATGTCTCAGGGTTTGTGGAGGCAGGGCAGAGTTTGTGGGCTGCAGAGTGGGAGGGAAGATGAGTGATAAGACTCGTATTGGCAGATAACCTCTGTGATTACTGCCTTGTCAAAGACACATACACACACACACACACACACACACACACACACACACACACACACACACACACACACACACACACACACACACACACACACACACAACAGATTCAGTTTCAAACTATAGCAACAGAAGGCAATATAAGGAGTGTTGTTGCAAGGCCTCTGGACTCTGCTACAGCACTGTAACTGCATTAGTAAAGAGTCTTGATGCCGAGCAGCACCACAGCATAGTTCAGGCATCAACACCAGTTTCCCTATTTCACTGATTCAATAACATGCATTTCAAAAGCCAGACCACCATTTTATTTAAACAGACCACAGTTAAGTGGTGATAGCAATGTTAAATATAATCACCCAATCAAATATCAATGCCGCGGGATACAGTATGAAATGCAGACGTCTCTCAGCTGCGTTCTCGCATCTCTTTCCAGGTTACTCAGATCTCTGAAAAAAGCCAGTTTGACATGTCTGCATGCTTTCAGCCGCTGAGTGTCTCTGCTGTGTGAATAGTATTTCCCATTTCGTCACAGACAGCCTATCAACATTCTCAGCGAATGGAAATAAACCATCTGTCAAAAATGTCCTCTCCAGGAACCAAAGAGTCGCAAACTATTTTTGTCACATTTGGGCCATCAAAAGAAACCCATTTTCCCTACTGCCACACAGAGAAATGGGACGACATTAAAGGGAGTCTTTTGAGTATTTGGTTACACTAGACTAGAGTGGCTGAGGTGGCTGTTGGTTTTTAAGGTTTGATTTAGCACCTGTCTATTCCCATTTATTCGGACTATTACATGTTTCTACGCAAATCAGTTCTGTCGATGGCTAATCAGTCCGTTTTCATGACTAATTCCAGGATTACGGATTCCTTTGCCTTTAACTGTATTACTAAATACAGTTTACAATTATAGCAATCCATAGTATTGATATAAAAACCATTCACAACAGATTTACTTAATATTAAAGCCTACATATATATGAATGCCCATCAACGCATTTGTAAAAAGTGTCACCGTAACCACTTCTATTCTCAAAGGGCTTGGGTTGAAGGACTGAGTGGACTGAGTATGCGTCCGTCACGACCGTCGCTTTCACAGGGGTCTGTGAAAGTACTTCACCCTCTGTCTTAAGGGTTAAATCCGATTGGACCTTGCGCCCACTGAAAGGGATCCCCTCTGAATCGCCGTCCAGTAATCCCTCGACCTTGGCTCACACATTGCTGATCCGTCCCTTCTCACACCGTCTTCCTGAATTGGAGATTACGAAACCCCAACACTTCCTAATCCCCTCATCCTCATTTTCTACACCACTTCCAGATGATTCATCAAACGGCCACTATTTCAGTTTAACACTGCACAAGACCTTTGCCCCTTGGTGCAATGGGGCAAAGCACTAGCTGGTGCTGCCTGTCAACGTGAAACTGATATTTTATTATGTGGTTTCTCTGGAAAATAAATCAGTGCGCTTCAAAGAATTCCCCAAAAATTCCTAAGTCTGGAATTTTCCTCCCGCCCTTCTTTCCAGGGAGCCATAGTCCCTCGTTCTTCTCCCTCTCCTCGGCTTTGGACGCTCCTTGGATGCGATCCCTGCAGCTCAGAGCACATTTGAGTGGGATTTCATTATCAATGCTTTGCAGAGGGAGGGGAAAAAAGCCTTTGATATGGAGGCACAATGTGTGGGAAGAGGAGGAGAGACTCATGGGATAGAGGACGCCATCACAGCACACAGGAACATCAAAGGCCTCATCAGCAGATGTTCCCAAACAAGATCTATGCCAGGTCATCTTAGTCAATTAGACCAGTAATAAGGACAGGTTGATATATTCATGGTGCACTCTGGACTATGTAGTGGGTTGTCGAGTACCACCATGTTTTCTCAGATCTTTCCCTAACCCTTTCCTCTCATTGAATATGACATTTGTTAGATTTTGTACCTCTAAATTATCTCTGAAAATGGGCATATGGTTATGTAACAGTATTTTTATATTTGGTCACTAGAGGAGTGACTTTCTACCTTTGTGAGGTTACTGAAGCATTTTTGATGTTGTGCAGACTGAGGAGGTTTTGGAGAAGTGTGCTCATGGCAGGGCTATGTTGGCCCGATGTTTCTGAGGGGGAACTGAAACAACACCAAATTATCCATGTTTTGGTATATATGGGGCCTGAAGGGGTGACAAAGCGAATGGTGCATGGGGTGGCCTAAACAATGCCTGACTGAATGAGGGCATCGTATAACACTTTGGTTTTGTGAGAGGAAAACTTCAAAATAGCCCATAAACATGTCTCACTTAGATGATAAGTTATTTAGCCTTAAATACTCCATGGTATACGTTTAAACTGTATTTACTGTACAGTTACCATACACAAACAGAAAGACTAGGCTCCTTGGTTGATACTAGTACCTTGATGCGGCTCTGCTCTGAACTCATAAATATGGACACATACGGCATCAAACGAAACGTTACGCAAACGTTACGCCTCCGGGGTTACTAAATCGAAATGTTTGACTCGCTTCGAGGTCCAAAAATCACCCCAGGTTGATGCAAAAATAACCCAACCACACTGTCTGGACAGGTGCAATGAAGCATTCGTTTTTGGTTTACTTTTAAAGTTTGAGAATCTCCTGCAAGTGTCTGCCTCTTCCTACAGTATAATTCATGAAGACACATGGCCGCAAAGTGCCTTGTATATACACCCTCCCAAAGACACATAAAGGAATGTTAGCATACAGTCCTAACATGGACTGTGAGTAGAATAGAGATGCTGCCGAGAAGAACATAGCATGCAAGAGGCATTATTGACACCCCCACTGTCAATATGGGAAATGACAATGTCAAACGGGCAATATGTTTGATCTGTGGTGTATCCACTGTGAGCATAAGGGAGCCGTTCAGATGATTGAACATTCCCTCCTTGCCTCGTCCCTGGCACGAGAGAGTGAAAGCCTGCCTGTGACTCCAAGCTTTGTCTTTTGGTGCATGGCTAGTTGCTATAGCAACATGACTTTGCATTCCTTTTCGCATGCTGTTTTTTTTAATCAATAATCCCTCCTTCTCGCTCGCCACCCTCCTCCGTCCAACTGCAATAGCGCCACACCACAGCTACCATACTTCTAGAATTAAACCATAGCTCATACCCAGGGCTGTTCTAGTATTGCCATTCCACTTCTGATTCTACTAATTTGTACTTTGCAAAAATGACACCATGCCCTGCCACATTATTACTACCATGGTACTCATGCCGCCTTAATACTATTCTATTATGGATTACCACAACTGATATGTACCCACCTTAACCCCCCCCCCCATTGATGTCTGAAGAATTGGCCTACTTTCTTTGCCATCTTACTCTTACATCTTACATCTCACTGCCACTCTGTAGTTGGCTACTGCTGTTGTAACCACTGCATTGCCTCTTTCTCCATGCAATTATTACAATGTTTCTACAACTAATACACATCAGTTGTCTTCCCATATGCCAGTTGACCAATTTCTTTCCATTCCTGCTAGGGCAGAAACACCATGACACCACACCTACTGGTTGCATGTCATTACCGTTCCTGGGTTCAAATAGTATACGTTTCAAATACTTTAGCTGTGCTTGATTGAGCTTGCCTGGTGCTATGGAACTAATGAAATAGTTCCAAAAGTAAAAAAGCCCACCCATGTGGCACTTAAGTAGTACTATTTTTACTGAAGTACTTTACACCACTGCCTATTTTTTTTAAAAGGTGTTCCAAAAGTGTTATTCTGCTGTCCCCATAGGAGAACTCGCTTGGGTTCCATGTAGAACCCTCTGTGGAAAGGGTTTATATGGAAAGGGTTCTACCTGGAACCAATGTTTTTTTCAAATGGTTCTCATATGGGGACAGACGAGGAACCCTTTTAAGTTGTAGATAGAACCTTTTCTTCTTGGAGTCTAGTGCGTTACTTTTGTCCAAAACCCTATGGGCCCTGGTCAAAAGTAGTGTACTACACAGGGAATAGGTTGCCATACGAGCTATGGAGGTGTGTTAGGACTTCTATCGTTTGATCCTTTCTTTTCCTGGAACGACGGTTGTTCTAATTGGGCTTTTTTACTCAGACAGGATTGAAGGGGCCCTAGTTCCTAGTTAGTGGGTCCTGTGTAATGGCTGTATAAATGGAAAGTGACAGTGGGATCTTGCGTGTAAGAGACCAGGCAGGGCAGGGGGGGGGGCAGTATTCGGAGCACTGAGGCAGGCTAATCAATCCCATCAATGCCTGCACACACACACATACATTTAAACACACAGCACCTATGCATATTTGTAAGTACATCCATTGTCACATTGTACCCTTACTCAAATTATGACCCACATACACTGCACACACGTGTCCCTACACTCATACATAAACTAAGACATACTGTACAGTAGTACATTGAGGCTCAGATGCAAATACACACACACTTTCTCAACTGTACACACACACACAGTCACATTTGCTCAAGGAAACACGCCCGTTCCATTCGTCATCCAGACAGTCCAAAGTATGCAAACCAAACCAAATCAAATCAAATTGTATTTGTCATATGCGCCGAATACAACAGGTGTAGTAGACCATACCGTGAAATGCTTACTTACAAATGCATGCAAACATGTAAGTCGTTATTAATTGTCCTGGCATGCCATGGACAAATCATGGCTCCCAGATACCAGCTCAGTGATCATTTGACATCCCACTGGGCACAGACGTCAATTCAACGTCTCTTCTATGTTGGTTCAATGCAATTTCATTGGAATGACGCGGAAACAATGTTGATTCAACCAGTGTGTGCCCAGTGGGATGTGATGTAGCGGTAGGCATACTGTACCATAATGAACACAGACTTGATTCTCCCTGACGTTAGCATTTCAAATTCAGTTCAAACTTTATTGACCATCTTTTTGCAATAATTAAAACGTTTATTTGGAATACAGGCATATGGTTTAGTGCGTCACAGTACACCCAGATAGAAGATACAAACATTAAGTGATATCACCATATCAGATATCATAATAGCAAATCTAGTGATCTCTTTGAATAAGATCTAAACCAGGGCTCTCCAACCCTGTTCCTGGAGAGCTACAGTCCTGTAGGTTTTCGCTCCAACCCTAATCTAGCGCACATGATTCTAATAATTTGCTGGTTGATAGGGTTGGAGAGCCCTGGTCTATACAGACAAATCCAAAATTATTGGAATCCTTGATAAAGATGAGCAAAAAGACAGTATTAAATAAATAATTCAAATACTGAGCTATATTGTGTATTATGTTATACTAATACAATTGCTCAGAGAAAGTAATATTTGTATCTCTTAAAAATATACATTTCACCTTATGAGGATAACAGCACTGAGCCTTTTTCTAAAATGCTTTATGAGATTGGAGAACACATTGGCAGGGATCTTAGGACATTCCTCCTTGCAGAATCTTTCCAGATCCTTGATAACCTTCATCTGCCCTCTTCATTTCAATGGGGTTTAAGTCTGGAGATTGAGAAATGTTGATTTTGTGGTCAATTAACCATTTCTTTGTAGATTTTGATGTGTGCTTGGGGTTATTGTCTTGCTGGAAGCTCCACTTGTGGTCAAGTTTCAGCCTCCTGGCAGAGCCAACCAGGTTTTTGGCTAAAATGTCCTGGTACTGGTTAGAGTTAATGATGCTGTTGACCTTAACAAGGGCCCCAGGCCCAGTGGAAGCAGAATAGCCCCATGACATCAACGATCCACCACCATATTTTACAGTAAGTATTAGGTTATTTTCCTTTGGCCCTTGTTAAAGGTCCAATGCAGACATGTTTATGTCAATATCAAATAATTTCTGGGTAACAATTAAGTACCTTACTGTAATTGTTTTTAAGTAAAATGGTCAAAAAGAAATAAAAATAGCTTCTTAGCAAAGAGCAATTTCTCAAGCAAGAATTTTGCTAGGTCTGTCTTGGGAGTGGAAAACTGAAAACTAGCTGTTATTGTCAGAGAGTTTTGGAACTCTATTTCGTATTGGTCTATTAACTAATTTACCGCATGGTGATGTCACCATGGAAAGGTGAAAACTCCAGCCCACCAAAACTGGCAGAAATTTCAGGTGATCTTTTCAAACAGCTCTTACACTAAAAGGGCATTATCATAAGTTTCACAATTTCACAGTATAATTCCAACCTCATATATATAAAACCCAGGAAAATCACTTTTTTGACTGTGCTAGGCCTTTAAGGTCAACGGCATCATGAACATTACTCTCTACCAGGACATTTTAGCAGAGAGAGGAAGAGGTGAAGTGAGAGGGTTTACTCCGCCCAAAATCTGTCCACGATAATAAGACCACGAAATTAGGATTTTTTTATGGAGGTCAATGAGAGTGTTCGGTAAAAAAAAGGTAATTGCTAATTTGCTATGTGAGGTTTATTTTATCGAATATACGTTTTGTAATGGTTAGGTTGTTACGAATGCACTAAAATAACTGGATGCACGTGGCATTTTGGCAACTTTGAAAAAAACAACTTTATATCGGAGTTGTGCCTGTTGTTCAGACGTATATCTCCCTCTCATTGGCTAGAATGGTCCCACCTGATCTTGCCTCCTCCCACCTGCCTTCCATCTTTGAGGACATTTATTTTCCTTGTTAGAGCGGTCACTCGACTATCTTGTCAATAAAATAGAACATCGTTGATTTTAGCCAAAAACAAAGTTGCCTCTGCCAGGAAGCTGAAACTTGGCCACAAGTGGATCTTCCAGCAAGAAAATAACCCAAAGAAATGGTTAATTGATGACAAAATTAATATTTTGCAATGGCCATCTCAGTCTCCGAAAAAAAATTGTATACAATATAGCTCAGTATCTTTTATATATACCCTATTTTATACTGTATTTTTTGCTCATTTTGGGCCTGAATGTAATATGCACAATTTGGCAAACTGCCCTAAATTTAACACAAAACATTCCATAACACTGATGTTTTAATTTCTATTCCAACTACCATACAATTGTGTTTTGTGATTTTGCTGGCAACTTTTTAAATCTCAAACGGATATTGCCAAAAACTGTATCCAGTTTTCCCGCACCCAGATTAAGACTAGTCCTGAATTAATCTCTATTCTCAATAGAAAATGTCAATTGAATGTGCTTTTTAGTCCAGGACTAGGCTTAATGTGGGTCCAGGTAACCAACCCCATTGTTTCTATCTAAGGCTGAGTCTACCTTTCTAACATTCTAGGATTCTCTGAGTGGCGTCAGGAAAAGACAGTTTCTCCATAGCCCCCTGTGTTTTCACACCTATCCAACCCATCACTTAATGAGGTTTAACTCATCTGTTAACTCGCTAATGAAGTGGATATGGCATTGTGCGGAAGACACGCAGGGGGCCGCATGGACTCCCTTTGAGATGATAGAGAAAAGGCCTGATCTTTGGTGCACCACAAGCTCCCTGACTGGATTTGCCTCGACTGAATTTTTCATGCTTCGCCACGTTAAATCAACAACTACCGCGCGACAAGCTGGCACTGATGTCTCGGCACATTAGCACATTTTTCCCTGTTTTGCAATGTTCCCTCTCAGATTGATTGTCGTTTCGGTGGGTAAGTCTGTGAAGTGTGAGTAACAAGCACTGGCACATGGCGCGATGTAGAACATTTGATTCAGCAACATCTCACTCCCTCGCCGACGTGGCTTTTAAAACAACACCTGGGTCTGCAGGATTGATCTGGGCAAGGTGTGTAAACACACATGGAGTCCTTGTTTGAGTGTGTGTCTGCGTGTGTGTGTGTGTGCATGGGTGTGTGTGCGAGTTTGTGTGCATGTGTCTTATTGTGTGTTTGTTAGAGAAAGATTGCTCTTCTTCTATTAGCTTTGAAGTGTTGCTATTCTCCTATTAAGCTTTATGCTCACAAAGCACGCACGTCAATGTTGTGCGACACGTGTCTCGATATTTTGAGGGCAAAAGACAGAGAAAAATGGGGAATTCACTTGCTGTATCTTCAATGTATTCATGAAAAAAGCCCTGCACTGAGCTCCAGCACTGTCCCCTTTACTCCCGGCCGGCTGAGCCCTCCCCTCCTGCTCCGTGGCTGAGTGACTCATTGTGAGCTCACAGAACAGGGCCTCGGGAAGCTGAGCGGAAATGGAGGAAAACTTAACTTCCGGAGGACCTATAATAATTTTATTCCCTACCTTCTCTTGCTCTGGATCCACTGCTGAAGTCACTTTCTATCACTCTATATTTCAAGCTTTTCAACCCTAGGAAACATGTATTTTCCACCTTCTCCTCCCTCCTTAATCCTCCACCCCTTCCCTCCTCGTGACAACTTTGTCAACCACTTTAAAAGGAAGGATGACGACAGCCACTTCTCATTCACTCAGCCTATTGAGTCCACTGGTCCCATTCACACAGAACTACCCTACGCCTTGACCTCTTTCTTCACTCACTCTCCAGTTAAAATCCTGCGACTAGTGAGTTCCGGATGCCTGAAAATCTGCCCGCTCGACCCCATCCACTCGTCCCAATCTTCTGCCATTCCTCACTTCCCTCATCAACTCATCCCTGACCACTGGCTGTGTCCTCTCGGACTTCAAAATGGCCAAAGTTGCTCCCAGACGGGTAGTCCTTCTTCTTTTCTTTCGAAAGCACTTGAGCGTGCCGTCTCTGACTAACTCTCTTGCTATCTCTCTCACAATGACCCTAACAAGTCAGGCTTCAAGACAGATCACTCAACCGAGACTCCTCTCCTCTGTGTCACGGAGGCTCTCCGCACTGCCAAAGCTGACACTCTCTTCTCTGTTCTCATCCTCTTAGATCTATGAGCTGCCTTCGACACCCGTGAACCATCAGATCCTCCACTCCACCGTCTCAGGGCTGGGCGTCTCAGGCTCTGCACACCCTTAGATTGCATCCTACCTGGCAGGCCGCTACGACCACTGCGCTCTCACTACTGGTGTCCTACAGGGCTCGGATCTAGGCCCTCTCTTCTTCTTTCTATACACCAAGTCACTCGGTGCCGTCATATCCTTACATGGTCTCTCCTATCATGGCTATGCGGATGACAACTGCTTTTCTCCTTCCTCCCTTCTAACACCTAGGTGGCGACACCCAGGTGGCGCCAAAGGAGATGGCTGCCGTTTTAAGATCCCATAACCAATTGTGCTATTGTGTATGTTTCTTTGCGTTGTTTGTACGTTTCTTTGTACATAATGTTTCTATCACCGTGTCTTATGACCGAAAAGAGCTTCAGATATCAGGACAGCGATTACTCACCCCATACTAGAGGAATACTTTTTCCTCAAAGAGTCGTCACGTCTGTAGCCATGAAGTGCTTTGAAAGGCTGGTCATGGCTCACATCAACACCATCATCCCAGAAACTCTAGACCCACTCCAATTTGCATACCGCACCAAAAGATCCACAGATGATGCAATCTCTATTGCAATCCACACTGCCCTTTCACACCTGGACAAAAGGAACACCTACAGTTCAAGTCGGAAGTTTCAACCACTCCAAAATTTCTTGTTAACAGACTATAGTTTTGGCAAGTCAGTTATGACATCTACTTTGTGCATGACACAAGTAATTTTTCCAAAAATTGTTTACAGACAGATTATTTCACTTATAATCCACTGTATCGCATTTCGAGTGGGTCAAACGTTTACATACATCTTGTTGACTGTGCCTTTAAACAGCTTGGAAAATATGATTTTATGGCTACTGATAGGCTAATTGACATCATTTGAGTTAATTGGAGGTGTACCTATGGATGTATTTCAAGGCCTACCTTCAAACTCAGTGCCTCTTTGCTTGACATCATGAGAAAATCAAAAGAAATCAGCCAAGACCTCAGAAAAAAATTGTAGACCTCCACAAGTCTGGTTCATCCTTGGGAGCAATTTCCAAACGCCTGAAGGTACCACGGTCATCTGTACAAACAATAGTACGCAAGTATAAACACCATCGGACCACGCAGCCGTCATGCCGCTCAGGAAGGAGACGCGTCCTGTCTCCTAGAGATGAACGTACTTTGGTGCAAAAAATGCAGATCAATCCCAGAACAACAACAAAGAACCTTGTGAAGATGCTGAAGGAAACAGGTACAAAAATATCTAAATCCACAGTAAAGCGAGTCCTATATCGACATAACCTGAATGGCCGCTCAGCAAGGAAGAAGCCACTGCTCCAAAACCACCATAAAAAGTCAGACTATGGTTTGAAACTGCACATGGGGACAAAGATCGTACTTTTTGGAGAAATGTCCTCTGGTCTGATGAAACAAAAATAGAACTGTTTGGCAATAATGACCATCGTTATGTTTGGAGGAAAAGGGGGAGGCTTGCAAGAATCATGATGTGGGGGTGCTTTGCTGCAGGAGGGACTGATGCACTTCACAAAATAGATGGCATCATGAGGGAGAAAAATGTTGTCGATATATTGAAGTAACATCTCAAGACATCTGTCAGGAAGTTTAAGCTTGGTCGCAAACAGGTCTTCCAAATGGACAGTGACCCCAAGTATACTTACAAAGTTGTGGGAAAATGGCTTAAGGACAACAAAGTCAAGGTATTGGAGTGGCCATGACCAAATCCCTGACCTCAATCCCAAAGAAAATGTGTGGGCAGAACTGAAAAAGCTTGTGCGAACAAGGAGGCCTACAAACCTGACTCAGTTACACCAGCTCTGTCAGGAGGAATGGGCCAAAATTCACCCAACCTATTGGGGGAAGCTTGTGGAAGGCTACCCGAAACATTTGACCCAAGTTAAACAATTTCAAGGCAATGCTACCAAATAGTAATTGAGTGTATGTAAACTTCTGACCCACTGGGAATGTGATGAAAGAAATAAAAGCTGAAATAAATTATTCTCTCTACTATTATTCTGACATTCCACATTCTTAAAAATGAAAGCTCAACCTTGACAAAACGGAGCTGCTCTTTCTCCCAGAGAAGGTCTGCCTGCTCCAAGACCTCTCCATCACGGTTGCCAACCCTACGATGTCCCCCTCCCACAGTGCAAAGAACCTTGGCGTGACCGTGGACAACACCCTGTCATTCTCTGCAAATATCAAAGGAGTGACTCGCTCCTGCAGGTTCATGCTCTACAACATCCGTAGAGTACGACCCTACCTCTCACAGGAAGTGGCGCAGGTCCTAATCCATGCACTTCTAATCTCCCATCTGAATTACTGCAACTCGCTGTTGGCTGGGCTCCCCGGTTGTGCTATCAAACCCCTGTAAATTATCCAGAACTCCGCAGCCCACCTGGTGTTCAACCTTCCCAACTTCTCCCATCACCCCACTCCTCTGCACACTCCTCTGGCTTCCAGACGAAACTCACATCCACTACAAGACCATGATGGTACATGCATATGGAGCAGCAAGAGGAACTGCCCCTACCTACCTTCAGGCTATGCTCAAACCCTATACACAAACCTGTTCTGTCACCTCTGGTATCTTGACCGTCCCACCTTACTGACTACGGCTGTGATATGTGGTTGTTTCCCCCATCTATCTTAAGATGATTGCACTAACTATAAGTCGCTCTGAATAAGATAAACAGTAAATTATTCAAACGTAAACAGGCTGGTCAATGGTGGGACAGTTTCTGGTGAGTTTCCTTTGGCACTGCCCACAACAATGGGAGGGTGCCTGGCTCACTGCGCCAACTCCCTGCCATGCCAGTCAGCAGCATGCCGCTAAGTAGGTCAGACTGCAATCATACAGCAGGAGGAAGATAGGAGCATGAGGAGGAAGAGAAGGAAAAGGGGAGAGAAGAAGGAGAGAGTTCTGATGTTGAGTCGATACTGTCATACCTCTGTCATCTCACTTACCACCTCCTAATCCCAACCCCCACCCCAATCCGCCTCATGGGCATGACGAGGAACATTAAAGGTGCTGTTCCTTGCCGGGAAGCGAGCGCAATTTTTTGGCGTTCTATTTATACACGGAACAACGTGCAACCCTGCATGATAGATAGATGCTCTCAACACCAGCAGGCAGAGAGAGTGCTCTTTAGTTTGTTTTCCTGGGAATTTAGCAACACGAGGCGAATAAAATAGTTTTTTTTTTAAATCAATGTGTCGATCTAACTTAGAGTTTGTTTGCACTGTGTTTTTTCGGGGTAAAGAAATGTGATGTTTACCACGCTATTAATACTTGAGTCGTGTTTTGGCCATTCGACACAAATTAGCCCACTTCTCAAGTAAATGTGTTTGGGCTTTTTATACAATTTTTATTTGTTCATTCAGCTACAGTGTAACACCTATACAGAGATGCTTAAAACAAAGGTGTGTTATCAGATTCCAGTTCAGGCATATATCTATGCATTTCAATAAGTTTGTCACATCCCTTGAAACCAGGATTCTGTCACTAAGAGATGGAAAACATGTGGGCATTACTTTTAATAATGGAGTGGAGTGAGAGCCTCTGAAGTTTGTCTCTGCTGTGACAGAACTAGACTATGTAAACTCCGTCTAAATCGCCTATTCGGAATAAATATAACATCAAATCCATTAAAATGAGAAAACAAACAAAGATGTGTTTTGACTGGCTGTCAGACCACACAGCCTTTGAAATGAAAGGGATCTCACAATCTCTTTGTCTATAGACTATTTAATCCATGAGATAGCTATAGCCACGTATCTCATGAATATATAAGTGTTAAGCGTTAAGTGTTAATTAGCATGAATATTGGACTCAGTATCTCCATACAAATGATTTGCAAATAGTGTGCGTCTCAATAAAAAAAGAGTTTCTACTATGCGCCATGTTTACCCCAAACATGATTTAAAACAACCAGTTTATTTTCCTGCATCATTAGTTGGCTCAAAACACACACATCACACTCTCTTTCTCACCAAACACCCATCACACACGCTTTCTCTCTTTCTCACCAAACATACATCATACACACTGGTCGTGTCCGAATACCCATACTAGCATACTACACACTCAAACTGCATACTCATTTTGCCGTTTGATCTAGTAGAAATTACTCATCTTTTCCGACTCGTGTGTTTGACGACAGCTGATAACCAGATAAATTGACGAGCTGTACCAAAACAAATGGCAGGAGTCAATGCAATTGCGCATTGGATGATGCATTCAGAGTACTCTTTTTGAAATTTCATATACTATATAAAAAAAAACAAATGTTGCATTCTACTTAGTGTGCTAGTATAGGTATTCACATATGGCCACTTACGTTCTCTCTCACACACACACTCACACCCTCCTACGAGTCCACACAGGCCCGGGGAGGTAGTACTAACGACCCCTCACTGTATACACACCCCATCTCCGTCATGCCAGGAAGACCATTACTGCAAATGAAACCCTCTTCCTCCATCACTCTCTCCATCCCGAGACCCCCTTAGAGGAACTGGGAGCTGGTAGAGCTCGACGGAGGTAGAGACGGCTAAACAGCCCGCCTTATTTTGTTAATACCTGTTAATACCATGTCAATAGCCCTTAATGCCAAAGTCAACGGTGTTTAATTGAACTCAAATCAAATCAAATGTTATTTGTCACATGCACCGAATACAACCTTACAGTGAAATACTTACTTACAAGCCCTTAACCAACAATGCAGTTTTAAGAAGAAAAAAAAAGTTAGAAATAAAAGTAACAAATAATTAAAGAGCAGCAGTAAAATAACAATAGCGAGGCTATATATAGGGGGTACCAGTACAGAGTCAATGTGCGAGGGCACCGGTTAGTCGATGTAATTGAGGTAATATGTAACTGTAGGTAGAGTTATTAAAGTGACTATGCATAGATAATAACAGAGAGTAGCAGTAGGGTAAAAGGGTTAGGGGCAATGCAAATAGTCTGGGCAGCCATTTGATTAGATGTTCAGGTGTCTTATGACTTGGAGGTAGAAACTGTTTAGAAGCCTCTTGGACGTAGACTTGGCGCTCCAGTACCGCTTGCCGTACGGTACCAGAGAGAACAGTCTATGACTACGGTGGCTGGATTCATTGACAATTTTTAGGGCCTTCCTCTGACACCACGTAGTGTAGAGGTCCTTGATTGCAGGAAGCTTGGCCCTGGTGATGTACTGGGCCGTATGCACTACCCTCTGTAGTGCCATGCGGTCGGAGGCCGAGCAGTTGCCATACCATTCAGTGATGCAACCAGTCAGAATGCTCTCGATGGTGCAGCTGTAGAACCTTTTGAGGTTCTGAGAACCCATGCCAAATCTTTTCAGTCTCCTGAGGTGGAATAGGTTTTGCCATGCCCTCTTCACCACTGTCTTGGTGTGCTTGGTCCATGTTAGTTTGTTGGTGATGTTGACGCTAAGGAACTTGAAGCTCTCAACCTGCTCCACTACAGCCCCGTCGATGAGAATGGGGGCCTGATCGGTCCTCCTTTTCCTGTAGTCCACAATCATCTCCTTTGTCTTGATCACGTTGAGGGAGAGGTTGTTGTCCTTGCACCACATGGTCAGGTCTCTGACCTCCTCCCTATAAGCTGTCTCGTCGTTGTCTGTGATCAGGACTACCACTGTTGTGTCATCGGCAAACTTTCTTTTATTTTTTATTTCACCTTTATTTAACCAGGTAGGCTAGTTGAGAACAAGTTCTCATTTGCAACTGCGACCTGGCCAAGATAAAGCAAAGCAGTTTGACACATATAACAACACAGAGTAACACATGGAATTGTCACGCCCTGACCTTTAGAGAGCCTTTTTATTTCTCTATTTGGTTAGGTCAGGGTGTGATTTGGGTGGGCATTCTATGTTCTATATTTCTTTGTTTTTTTGGCCAGTGTGGTTCCCAATCAGAGGCAGCTGTCTATTGTTGTCTCTGATTGGGAATCATACTTAGGCAGCCTTTTTTGCCACCTTAGTTTGTGGGATGTTGTTTTTGTACAGCTCTGTGTAGCCTACCGAACGTTACGGTCGTTTTCCTTTTGTTGTTTTTGGGTGTTCATTTTTAATAAAGATAAAATGTACACCTACCACGCTGCACCTTGGTCCAATCATTTCGACGAGCGTAAGAGGAATAAACATACAATCAATAATACAGTAGAAAAATCTATATACAGCAGGTGCAAATGAGGTAGGATAAGAGAGGTAAGGCAATAAATAGGCCATGGTGGCGAAGTAATTACAATATAGCAATTAAACACTGGAATAGTAGAATGTGCAGAAGATGTATGTGCAAGTACAGATACTGGGGTGCAAAGGAGCAAGATAAATAAATAAATACAGTGTGGGGATAAGGTAGATTGGATGGTCTAATTTACAGATGGGCTATGTATAGGTGCAGAGATCTGTGAGCTGCTCTGACAGCTGGTGCTTAAAGCTAGTGAGGGAGATAAGAGTCTCCAGCTTTAGTGATTTTTGCAGTCCGTTCCAGTCATTGGCAGCAGAGAACTGGAAGGAGAGGCAGCCAATGGAAGAATTGGCTTTGGGGGTGACCAGTGAGATATACCTGCTGGAGCGCGTTTTACGGGTGGGTGCTGCTATGGTGACCAGTGAGCTGAGATAAGGCGGGGCTTTACCTAGCAGAGACTTGTAGATGACCTGGAGCCAGTGAGTTTGGAGACGAGAATGAAGCGAGGGCCAGCCAACGAGAGCATACAGGTCACAATGGTGGGTAGTATATGGGGCTTTGATGACAAAACTGATGGCACTGTGATAGACTGCATCCAATTTGTTGAGTAGAGTGTTGGAGGCTATTTTGTAAATGACATCGCCGAAGTCGAGGATCGGTAGGATGGTCAGTTTTACGAGGGTATGTTTGGCAACATGAGTGAAGGAGGCTTTGTTGCGAAATAGGAAGCCGATTCTAGATTTGATTTTGGATTGGAGATGTTTAATGTGAGTCTGGAAGGAGAGTTTACAGTCTAACCAGACACCTAGGTATTTGTAGTTGTCCACATACTCGAAGTCAGAACCGTCCAGAGTAGTGATGCTGGACGGGTGGGCAGGTGCGGGCAGCGATCAGTTGAAGAGCTTGCATTTAGTTTTACTTGCATTTAAGAGCAGTTGGAGGCCACGGAAGGACAGTTGAATGGCATTGAAGCTCATCTGGAGGTTAGTTAACACAGTGTCCAAAGAAGGGCCAGAAGTATACAGAATGGTGTCGTCTGCGTAGAGGTGGATCATAGAATCACCAGCAGCAAGAGCGACATCATTGATGTATACAGAGAAGAGAGTCGGCCCGAGAATTGAACCCTGTGGCACCCCCATAGAGACTGCCAGAGGTCCGGACCACAGGCCCTCCGATTTGACATACTGAACTCTATCAGAGAAGTAGTTAGTGAACCAGGAGAGGCAGTCATTTGAGAAACCAAGGCTGTTGAGTCTGCCAAAAATAATGTTGTGATTGACGGAGTTGAAAGCCTTAGCCAGGTCGATGAATACGGCTGCACAGTAATGTCTCTTATCGATGGCAGTTAAGATATCGTTTAGGACCTTGAGCGTGGCTGAGGTGCACCCATGACCAGCTCTGAAACCAGATTGCATAGCGGAGAAGGTACGGTGTGATTCGAAATGGTCGGTGATCTGTTTGTTAACTTGACTTTCTGATCTTTGGAGGGAGTTGAAAGTCCGTGTTGCCCAGCAACAGCCCCAAAACATCACTGCTCTAGAGGAGATCTGCATGGAGGAATGGGCCAAAATACCAGCAACAGTGTGTGAAAACCTTGTGAAGACTTACAGAAAACGTTTGACCTCTGTCATTGCCAACAAAGGGTATAAAACAAAGTATTGAGATAAACTTTTGTTATTGACCAAATACTTATTTTCCACCATAATTTGCAAATAAATTCATTAAAAATCCTACAATGTGATTTTCTGGAGAAAAAAAAATTTCTCATCTTTTTAAGTGGGAGAACTTGAACTATTGGTGGCTGACTAAATACTTTTTTGCCCCACCTTATGTGGGAGGTGGAATTAAATGGTAGGTTAAGGCATGTTGAGCAGGGCTAGAGGCTCTACAGTGAAATAAGACAATAGTCACTAACCAGGACAGTAATGGACAAGGCATATTGATATTAGGGAGAGGCATGCATAGCCGGTGATCAATAGGGGTCCAGTGAGTGGTTGGGCTGGCTGGAGACACGGCGATTCAGGCAGCTGGGAGGCCGGGGCTAACAAGCTAGCAGACCGGGGCTACCGGGGCTAGTAAAGCTAGCAGAGGGCCTTATAGGGACGTCTCGACGGAGGAAAGTCTGTTTTGGCCTCCGCGTGCGGTGACGTTGATAGACCAGTTGTGATGGATTAGTAGGGTTCCGAGTAGCAGAGGGGTCCAAGTCCAATTGGAAAAATAGGTATAGTGGCCCAAGAAATTGGCTGATGGATCTATACAGCTAACAGTCCAATATGCTATAGACAGCTAGCAGCTAGCGGGCCGCTGCTATCGGATGGGCAATTCAGGGGTGGTCGCGATGTAGAGGCCAGTTGAGTACCCCCTCGAGCAGATTACGTCTAATTGGTGCTTGCTCCGGGATCGACGTTAGCCAGTACTCGGATAGCAGCTAGCTAGCTGCGAAGATCCAGGTGTAAATGACCAGAGCTTGCGGTAGGAATCCGGGGATATGGAGAGAAAATATGTCCGGTATGCTCTGGTTTGAGTCGCGTTGTACAAACTGGCAGAACTTTCCGAGCTAAAGGTTAGCTGTTGACCGCTTGCAGTGGTTAGCTGATTAGTAGCTAGTGAGCTGGCTAGCTTCTGTTGGGTGATTCTGAATACGAGGTGAATAATACTTTAGAAAAAAACAGATCCGCACCACATTGGGTGTGGCGGGTTGCAGGAGAGTGTTTTGAAGTTGAGTAAAAAAGATATTGCAATGAAAAGATAAAAAAGGTATATACACGGGAGAAGACAAGACAAGGACAAAAGGACGTCTGACTGCTACGCCATCTTGGATTGGGGAACGATGGTGTTGGAGTCGTGCCTGGCCGTGCAGTCATGAGTGAACAGGGAGTACAGGAGGAGACTGAGCAGTTTCTCTTTCCTCGTCCCCCAAACCATCAAACCGCCCTGTGATCGTTCAGTTCTCCCACTCCCGCAACAGCAGGGGAGGCAGATAGACTGGAGAGGGAGGAAGATGAGAGCACACATTTCCATATACAGAAAACTGTGTTCTGGGATAAATATAGTAGGTGTTCTGAACAGCATGTGGTCATGGAGAAACGTGTTGCCTGGCAAAATATAGAATCTAGCACACTGTATTGTTTACACTTACATTTATTTGTTAAATATTGAAGGTATATATTGGCTGTTGCTACAGTATTTTAAAGGCATACATTGGCTGTAGCTACATCAGGGATCTACAGACCACCTATGATTGCAGACCACCTATGACTAGCTCCCCAATACAATTATGAAGTACATTCAATTTTCACGTGTTCCACCGCAAACTGTCATAAACAAATCTCACAAGTACGAGACACCGCAAGCTCCCATCTACAGTGCCTTGCAAAAGTATTCATTACACTTGCCGTGTTACATTACAACCTGTAATTTAAATTGATTTTTATTTGGATTGCATGTAATGGACATACACAAAGTAGTCCAAATTGGTGAAGTGAAATGAAAAAGAATAACTTTTAAAACGGAAAAGTGGTGTGTGCATATGTATTCATCCCCTTTGCTATGAAGCCCCTAAATAAGATCTGGTGCAACTAATTACTTTCAGAAGTCACATAATTAGTTAAATAAAGTCCACCTGTGTGCAATCTAAGTGTCACATGATCTCAGTATATATAGACCTGTTCTGAAAGGCCCCAGAGTCTGCAACAACGCTAAGCAAGGTGTACCACAAAGCAAGTGGCACTGTGAAGACCAAGGAGCTCTCCAAACAGGTCAGGGACAAAGTTGTTGAGAAGTACAGATCAGGGTTGGGTTATAAAAAATATCAGAAACTTTGAACATCCCACGGAGCACCATTAAATCCATTATTAAAACATTTAAAGAATATGGCACCACAACAAACCTGCCAAGAGAGGGCCACCCACCAAAACTCACGGACTAGGCAAGGAGGGCATTAATCAAAGAGGCAACAAAGAGTCCAAAGATAACCCTGAAAGAGCTGCAAAGCTCCACAGCGGAGATTGGAGTATCTGTCCATAGGACCATTTTAAGCCGTACAATCCACAGAGCTGGGCTTTGTGGAAGAGTGGCCAGAAAAAATAAGCAAGCATGTTTGGTGTTCACCAAAAAGCATGTGTGAGACTCCCCAAACATATGGGAGGAGGTACTCTGGTCAGATGAGACAAAAATTGTGCTTTTTTGCCATCAAGGAAAATGCTATGTCTGGCACAAACCCAACACCTCTCATCACCCCGAGAACACCATGTTTTTCATTGGCTGGGACTGGGAAACTGGTCAGAATTGAAGGAATGATGAATGGCGCTAAGTACAGAGAAATTATTGAGGGAAACCTGTTTTAGTCTTCCAGAGATTTGAGACTGGGGCGGAGGTTCACCTTCCAGCAGGACAATGACCCTAAGGATACTGTTAAAGCAACACTTGAGTGGTTTAAGGGGAAACATTTAAATATCTTGGAATGGCCTGGTCAAAGCCCAGACCTCAATCCAATTAAGAATCTGTGGTATGACTTAAAGATTGGTGTACACCAGCGGAACCCATCGAACTTGAAGGAGCTGGAGCAGTTTTGCCTTGAAGAATGGGCAAAAATCCCAGTGGCTTGATGTGCCAAGCTTGTAGAGACATACCCTAAGAGACTTGCAGTTGTAGTTGCTGCAAAATGTGGCTCTACAAAGTATTGACTTTGGGGGGTGAATAGTTATGCACGCTCAAGTTCTGTTTTTTGTCTTATTTCTTGTTTGTCTCACAAAAAAAATGTTTTTGCATCTTCAAGGTGGTTGGGATGTTGTGTAAATCAAATGATACAATCTCCCCAAAAATCTATTTTAATTCCAGGTTGTAAGGCAACAAAATAGGAAAAATGCCAAGGGGGGTGAATACTTTCGCAAAAAAGTATTGACGTTGAGTGAGAGGTTATTTTCCTGTCACCACACTCCAAGTGCCCTCACCTCCTCCCTGTAGGTTGTTTCATCGTTGTTGGTGATCAAGCCCACTACTGTTGTGTCATTTGCAAACTTGATGATTGAGTTGGAGGTGTGCATGGCCAAGCAGTCATGGGTGAACAGGGAGTACAGGAGGGGGCTGAACACGCACCCTTGTGGGGCCCCAGTGTTGAGGATCAGCGAAGTAGAGGTGCTGTTTCCTACCTTCACCACCTGGGGGCGTACCGTCAGGAAGTCCAGGACCCAATTGCACAGGGCAGGGTTGAGACCCAGGGCCTCAAGATTAACGATATGCTTGGAGGCTATTATGGTGTTGAATGCTGAGCTATAGTCAATGAACACCGTTCTTACATAGGTATTTTTCTTGTCCAGATGGGATAGGGTGGTGTGCAGTGTGATGACGATTGCATTGTCTGTGGACCTATTGGGGCGGTAAGCAAATTGAAGTGGGTCTAGGTTGACAGGTAAGGTGGAGGTGATTTGATTCTTGACTAGTCTCTCAAAGCACTTCATGATGACAGAAGTGAGTGCTACGGGGCGATAGTCATTTAGTTCAGTTACCTTTGCCTTCTTGGGTACAGGAACCATGGTGGCCATCTTGAAGCTTGTGGGGACAGCAGACTGGGATAGGGAGAGATGGAATATGTCCGTAAACACACCAGCCAGCTGGTCTGCACATTCTCTGATGCCTGGTGGGTATGCAGGCCATGGAACAACTGGAACATCTTCAGCTTCAAGGAATTGTGTATAGATCCTTGCGAAATGGGGCTGTGCATTATCTTGCTGAAACATGAGGTGATTGCGACGAATGAATGGCACGACAATGGGCCTCAGGATCACGTCACGGTATCTCTGTGCATTCAAATTGCTATCGATAAAATGCAATTGTGTTCGTTGTCCTTAACATATGCCAGCCCAGACCATAACCCCACTGCCACCATGGGGCACTCTGTTCACAACGTTGACATCGGCATACCATTCACCCACACAAAGCCATATACGCTGTCTGCTATCTGCCCGGTACAGTTGAAACCGGGATTGGTTACACGTGGTCTGCTCCTGTGAGGCCTGTTGGACGTACTGCCAATTCTCTAAAACGATGGTAGAGAAATGAACATTCAATTCTCTGGCACAGCACTGGTGGACATTGCTGCAGTCAGCATGCCAATAGTATACCCCCTTAAAACTTGACACATCTGTGGCATTGTGTTGTGCAACAAAACTGCACATTTGTGGTCTTTTATTGTCCCCAGCTGAAGGTGCACCCGTGTAATTATCATGCTGTTTAATCAGCTTCTTAATATGCCACACCTGTCAGGTGGATGGATTATCTTGGCAAAGGAGAAATGCTCGATGTAACCAAATATGTGTGCAAAATTTGAGAGAAATAAGCTTTATGTGTGTTTGGTAAATTTTTGGAATCTTTTATTTCAACTCATGAAACATGGGACCAACACTTTACATTTTTTTGTTAAGTATATTATTATTTCTATATATTATATATTTTATAATTCATCATCTGTACCTGTAAATACACCTCACCCAGTCCCACCCGGGGTGTCGTATGAAAAGCTGTGTATTGATCTGAGTGGATCCTCTCTCCTTCCCCTCCCATGCTCTTCTAAACGGCTGTGTACAGGAAGCTGTCATCCAAGACCAAGAAGCAATTATTCTGTGGTACTGATTGATGACATGTCCAGCTCCGCTTAATGTTGAGAACAACCCTCGCTGCACCGACAACACACAATATTCTCCACAGCCCTACCCCCCTCCCTCGGTTTTTGTCAAGTCCTGTAAAATTGCATCTGGCATTCATTTGTTGGAATTGGAGACTCAAGCCCATGAATCAAAATCCTCCTCAAATGCAAACACTTGCAAAGATGACAGATTTCATAAAATACCAGAGGGAGTGGGTACAGTTGTGTGTGTGTGTGTGTGTGTGTGTGTGTTTGTGCGTGCGTGCTTATGTTTGCATCTGTGTGAGAGGGGGGAGCGCTAATGTTGCATGATAGGTAAACCGAGGACTCCTCCTGAAGGTGAGGGAACCAGACGCGCACACACACACACACACACACACACACTGCGGTGCACCATTGACTTTCTTCCCCACTGACAATTTCACACAAAGATAATACATTCCCATAACTATCTAAAATCACATTTGCCAATGTACTAAAGGGGCAATCTGCCGTTCAAACAATAACAAAGGGACACCCCGCCACTTTTTTGGGTAACAGTGTTGGGCTCAATATCGGAATTGAATTGAGAATGCCTCATACAGTCCAGTTCAATTCTTGAATTTGAATTGAAGTAGTAAACAGGATACAGAATTGCAATTAAAGGAAATAGAGTTGAATTCATTACATTCAAATGCCTGTTCTATTCTATGTTAGGTGTGGTCTATGCAAATATACATCATGTACATAAAACATCAAACGTGTTGTTATATGCATATAAAATATTGTTGAAACAATTGATTTTCAGGACAAACTCTTGAAATTAATGATTAAGGAAAACAAACTTGTATGTGAATAATCTAAGTTGTTATATTTCATTAATCACTTCATTAATCATGCATTAGTTTAAGACTCAAGTTGACCATGAAGCTTTCAAAATGAGGCCAAACAAATTAAATGATTGTTGGAAATATAATTGTCTATTCTAAGCACTAAGGTTAAAAGAGTATATTAACATTGTTTATGGAGAAAAGTGATATATTCTTTGGTATCTTGAAGTGTACCCTTTCAGATTCAATTAAACTTTCATGTTCTATAACTGAGTGGAATTTCTTTGAATTGCACTGAATTAAATTCCTAAACCCCAAATCAGTCCATGAAAATAAGCCCACGAAGTGAGGAAGTTTTGTATGGGGGTCAATGAATGTCGAATTTGGTCAACAAAAGATGTAATTGCTAATTTGCTACTTTATTTGATCGAATATAAGTCTCATAATGGTTAGGCTGTTACGAATTCACTGATAGAAGTGGACGCACGTGGCATTTCGGAAACTATGAAAAAAATGACTTTATATCGGAATAGTGCCTGTTGTTCACACAGGTATCTGCCCTCTCATTGGTTGGAATGATCCCAGCTGATCTCACCTCCTCCCACCTGCGTTCCATCTTTGAGGACATGCATTTCCATTGTTAGAGGGGTCACTTGACTATCTTGTCAATATAATAGAACATCTTTGTTACAACTCATGAGCTAAGGGATTGGGCTAGAGAAATGTAACCACTTTCAAACTCATAGACGGGGTGACCATCCATCATAGTTTAAACCAGGTTCCGAAGCTATACAGTGTTTGTTTACAATTATGTTATTTACCAAAGAAAAGCATACATTTTGTTTTCTGATGGAGTTAGACAGTTGAACTAAGCTCATGAGGCATTTATAAGTTATATCATTAAATAATCAATGGGTAAATATCATTAATTTAAAAGTCCAAAAATGGATGAAGCATTCACAGATTCCAACTCAATGAATGCATTTAATATGTACATTTCCAGTAGGATCTACAGTGCCACACAACATGCACAGCCAACTCACAGTAGGGGGGATTGGTCAGTCCATGCAGATAGAGAGGGAAGAAGAAAAAGAGAGAGAGAGAGATTAAAGAGAGAACGTGTTGAGAAACAACTAGGAGAAATCAAGAGGGATGGAAAGGTGAAGACAGTGAACTAGAGATGAGGGAGGAAGCTCATATTGCTTTACTTCCACAATAGGCGGTGTCCCAAATGGCACGCTATTCCCTACATAGTGCACTACTTTTAACCAGGGCCCTGTTGAAAAGTAGTGCACTGAATAGGGAATAGAGTGCCATTTTGGATGCAGAGTCACAGAGCTTCTGATCACTGCATCCACGTGGGTTGCGTAACACTTAGTAGGGGGAGAGAGAGGAGCTAGAACTCCATTGAGGGATCAGGCGTTGGTAGTCCAGTGCAGTGCACCACAGAGCGGAACAGATCAGCCTAAAGCTTTGAAGTTCTGGCTACACAAGCCCTTTGAACCTCCCAAGCTTAGATTTTCATGTCTGTTGCTGTGCAATAATTATCATTTGACCGGGATCCATTTTCAAAGACAGGAGGCGAAACACAAACAGTCCTTCTTATCAACGGGCCGGAAGACAGATAGGTGAAGTTGCTGCATTTAGCCTGTTTGTCTGCGTCTACTTGCCTCGTGCCAAATGGCACCCTTTTCCCTTTATATACAGTGCATCCAGGAAGTATTCAGACCCCTTGACTTTTTACACATTTTGTTACGTTACAGCCTTATCCTAAAATGGATTAAATCATTTTCCCCCCTCATCATTCTACACACAATACCCCAGAATGACAAAGCAAAAACAGGTTTTCAGGACTGTTAGCAAATGTAAAAAAATAAGATGAAATATAACATTTACATAAGTATTTGGCCCCTTTACTTAGTACTTTGTTGTGGCACTTTTGGCAGCGATTACAGCCGCAAGTTTTCTTGGGTATGATGCTACAAGCTTGACACACCTGTATTTGGGGAGTTTCTCCCATTCTTCTCTGCAGATCCTCTCAAGCTCTGTAAGGTTGGATGTGGACCGTCGCTGCACAGGTATTTTCAGGTCTCTCCAGAGATGTTCAATCGGGTTCAAGTCCGGGCTCTGGCTGGGCCACTCAAGGACATTCAGAGACATGTCCAGAAGCCACTCCTGTGTTGTCTTGGCTTTGTGCTTAGGGTCATTGTCCTGTTGGAAGGTGAACCTTCGCCCCAGTCTGAGGTCCTGAGCACTCTGGAGCAGGTTTTCATCAAGGATCTCTCTGTACTTTGCTCCGTTCACCTTTCCCTCGATCCTGACTAGTCTCCCAGTCCCTGCCGTTGAAAAACATCCCCACAGCATGATGCTGCCACCACCATGCTTCATCTTAGGGACGGTCCAAGGTTTCCTTCAGATGTGATGCTTGGCATTCAGGCAAAAGAGTTCAATCTTGGTTTCATCAGATATTTCATCAAATATTCTTGTTTCTCATGTTCTGAGAGTTCTTTAGGTTCCTTTTGGCAAACAACAAGTGGGCTGTCATGTGCCTTTTACTGAGGAGTGGCTTCCGTCTGGCCACTCTACCATGAAGGCCTGATTGGTGGAGTGCTGCAGAGATGGTTGTCCTTCTGGAAGGTTTCCCATCTCCACTGAGGAACTCTGGTGCTCTGTCAGAGTGACCATCAGTTCTTGGTCACCTTCCTGACCAAGGCACTTCTCCCCCGATTGCTCAGTTTGGAAGAGTCTTGGTGGTTCCAAACTTCTTCCATTTAAAAATGATGGAGGCCACTGTGTTCTTGGGGGCCTTCAATGCTGCATACATTTTTTGGCACCCTTCCCCATATCTGTGCATCGTCAAAATCCTGTCTCGGAGCTCTACGAACAATTCCTTCGACCTAATACAGTGACAATTAAAAGATACCAAAAACGATTTAGTCCAATCAACGTCAGCTAAATATGATGTGGCTTTCCATGGTACTGACCTCTCTCTGTGTGTGTGTGTGTGTACGTATGTGCTTGCAAGTAGAAAAAACCATCTTGACTCACCCTACTTGTAGAGAAACGCCAGCAATGCCATCCTTGTCTTTCATGTTGCCTGAACGTTCTATGACAGTCATACAGTACACCCACGTTTCCCAAACTCGGTCCTGGGGACCCCAAGGGGTGCACGTTTTGGTTTTTGCCGTACACTACACAGCTGATTCAAATAATCAAAGCTTGCTGATGAGTTTATTATTTGAATCAGCTGTGTAGTGTTAGGGCATAAACCAAAACGTGCACCCCTTGGGGTCTCAAGGACCGAGTTTGGGAAACGCTGCAGTACATGCCTTTAGTTAAAATAGGCTAAAATCCTTTAGGCTAAAATGCTTGCTTGCTAGCCTAACTTCATTTTGTGGGTCTACATGTTGAACTTCCATCCTCTCAGGCCAGGGGCACAATGTATAAATGTATGGTTGGATCAGAATTGCCATTATAGTCATTAGCCAGTAAGGAGAATGTCCAAATCCCTATCTCCATCCATGGCTAATTTAGGAATGGGTCGATTTTTGCTAGCTAGCCACCGGAGGACAACAACACAACGAGATGCAACAATGAAATGTTTTTCTGTCAATGACGTTTGAATTCTAGTGATGTGATTGGTGTGAAGCCAATTCCAAACTGGCTTCCCTTGGCACATTTTTGGTGAGCAAGAACCATTCACAGCTGAACTCACTCAGTTTAGCTCAACGCTGATTTGCTATTATTTTTTGTATTTTTTTTTTATCAAGGGAGGCCAAATGCTTGCTGGTGTCCGTTGAATTCAATGCTACAGGCAGCAACAATGTCATACTCTTTTTGACCAGAACAGCATCAGATAGGTGGGCTACACATTCAGAGACAGAGAGCCGTTGTTCCGCTCGCTCGGATGCTTTCTCCGGTGAGATACTTTCAGCATCGTGCGAATAGAAGGAAAATAATGAAACACAGAGACAAATAGATACATTTTTTTCTGTGTATTTCTTTCTTTTTTTGTTGTTAATTTTTTGTGGGGAGACTTCCCTTGGCATTCATGAATACAGGCCACTGGCCCTTACTTCATTTTTTGCCCCAGACCATTGAAGGGCTTCAAGGATAAGTATGTGATCCTTCTAACAAAGGCAACAATCTCATTGGTCGAAAAGCTTTTTTTGTGTTACATAATATCTTTCCCTTATTCCCAAAATTTTCCTAGCATCATTGATTCAGAGAACTGCTGGCTATACATGTTTCTCGAACCAATTGTCCATAAAGTGGTCAAAATGTGTCAAAATTGATTGCAATGTCGTCATGAGGTTTTACACTGACTATAACATGACGTTTTGTAAACGTTGGTTTAGCAACTAGGGGAAAAAACGGATTCATCTGGTTATAAACTGATTAACCAAATAACAACCAAAGTTTGAAATCTTTGCAAATTGGTCTAAAAATCTTTCTTTGAATGTCGAGCTTCCAATAAATACTACAATTTCTACTACTACCACTACTAGCTAAGTCATTCACTGAGTGTGCGATTTCTCCTAAGACAAATATTTAATAACCGCCACTGCTTCTATTGTTGTAAAAACTCATACAATTGCTTCAGGCAGTCAAATACAAGCCTATCCTTTCCGTAATCATAGGGTCTATTCTTCCAGTGCTCTCTAGTGAGAGCCTATCAGGTATAGTGAAGCTATACACTTAACTCTCTATAGTGCAATACGGTACTTAACTCTCCGCACATAAGGAGAGGCACACAGAGAGCCAGGTTCTAATCAAGGAAATCAAACCGCACTTGGGGCGACACTTGACAACCAGCTGTTCAGAGAAAAAGGAAAGCCTATCGCTCAGCTGACCTACTGGGTAGCACAGAGCGTATGGATAGAATAACACATAATATACCATACGCTTCATGCCACGTGACATCCATGCATTCTATTCATTGTTGTTAACGTCTGCGCCATATGGAAGGGCTTGTCCAGTTCTGTTATCGTAAAGGCAAGCAGACCTTCAGCCATTCATGCAGTGCGTACATCTCTGCCTGAAGCAAAAAAACTGGGTTTGAAGTGATAACAGGCTAAATGAATCAGCTATGTTCAGCATACTGTATGTACTCAACAAATCAAATTTTATTTGTCACATGCTTCGTAAACAGCAGGTGAAATGTTCATTTACGGGCTCTTCTCAACAATACAGAGAGAGAAAAAAAGAGAAATAATAGAAAAATAATAACACAAGGAATAAATACACAATGAGTAATGATTAATGATAACTTGACTATATACATGGGGTAACAGTACCGAGTCGTGCCCTCTTCACGACTGTGTTGGTGTGTGTGGACCATGATAATTCCTTAGTGATGTGGACACCAAGGAACTTGAAGCTCTAGACCTGCTCCACTACAGCCCCGTCGATCTGGATGGGGGCGTGCTCAGCCCTCCATTTCCTGTAGTCCACGATCAGCTCATTTGTCTTGCTGAAGCTGAGGGAGAGGTTATTGTCCTGGCACCACACTGCCAGGTCTCTGACCTCCTCCCTGTAGGCTGTCTCATCGCTGTCGGTGATCAGGCCTACCAATGTTGTATCATCTGCAAACTTAATGATGGTGTTGGAGTTGTGCACAGCCATGCAGTCGTGGATGAACAGGGAGAAAAGGAGGGGACTGAGCACGCACCCCTGAGGGGCCCCTGTGTTGAGGATCAGTGTGGCGGATGTGTTGTTGCCTACCCTCACCACCTGGGGGTGGCCCATCAGGAAGTCCAGGATCCAGTTGCAGAGGGAGGTGTTTAGTCCCAGAATCCTTAGCTTATTGATGAGCTTTGAGGGCACTATGGTGTTGAAAGCTGAGCTGTAGTCAATAATCGCATTCTCACGTAGGTGTTCCTTTTCTCCTGGTGGGAAAGGGCAGAGATTGCATCATCCAAGCGTCGGAGCCGGTGTAGTACGATTCAATCTTAGTCCTGTATTGGTGCTTTGCCTGTTTGATGGTTTGTCGGAGGGCATAGCAGGATATCTTATAAGCTTCCGGGTTAGAGTCCGCTCCTTGAAAGCGGCAGCTCTACCCTTTAGCTCAGTGTGAATGTTGCCTGTAATCCATGGCTTCTGGTTGGGGTATGTACGTACCGACACTGTGGGGACGACGTCATCGATGCACTTATTGATAAAGCAAGTGACTGATGTGGTGTACTCCTCAATGCCATTGGAAGAATCCCAGAACATATTCCTGTATGTGCTAGCAAAACAGTCCTGTAGTTTGGCATCTGCTTCATCTGACCACTATTTTATAGACCGAGTCACTGGTGCTTCCTGCTTTAATTTTTGCTTGTAAGCAGGAATCAGAAAGATAGAATTATGGTCAGATTTGCCAAATGGAGGAAGAAGAGGAAGAGCTTTGTATGCATCTCTGTGTGTGGAATAAAGGTGATCTAGAATAATTTTTCCTCTGGTTGCGCATTTAACATGCTGATAGAAATTAGGTAAAACTGATTTAAGTTTCCCTGCATTTAAAGTCCCCGGCCACTAGGAGTGCAACCTCTGGGTGAGCGGTTTCCTGTTTGCTTATTTCCTTATACAGCTGACTGATTGGGGTCTTAGTGCCAGCATCCATCTGTGGTTGTAAATAAACAGCCAGGAAAAATATAAATGGAAACTCTCTTGGCAAATAGTGTGATCTACAGCTTGTTATGAGATACTCTACTTCAGGTGAGTAAAATCTAGAGACTTCCTTAGATTTCGTGCACCAACTGTTGTTTACAAATATACACAGACCGCCCACCTCGTCTTACCAGAGTGTGCTGTTCTATCTAGCCGGTGCAGCGTATACTCCTCAATGCCATCGGACGAACCCTGGAACATACTCCAGTCTGTGCAAGCAAAACAGTCCTGTAGTTTAGCATTCGCTTCATCTGACCACATTTTTATAGGCCGAGTCACTTGTGCTTCCTGCTTAAATTTTTGCTTGTAAGCAGGAATCAGGAGGATAGAATTATGGTCAGATTTGCCAAATGGAGGACGAGGGAGAGCTTTCTACGCATCTCTGTGTGTGGAGTAAAAGTGGTCTAGAATTCTTTCCCCTCTGGTTGCACATTTAACATGCTGATAGAAATTGATTTAAGTTTCCCTGCATTAAAGTCCCCGGGCACTAGGATGGCCGCCTCTGGATAAGCATTTTCATGTTTGATTATGGCGGTATACAGCTCATTGAGTGCGGTTTTAGCGCCAACATCGGTATGTGGTGGTATGTAGACATCTACGAAAAATACAGATGAAATCTCTCTCGGTAGATTTTTTTAACCTGGGCAAGTAAATTAAGAACAAATTCTTATTTACAATGACAGCCTAGGAACAGTGGGTTAACTGCCTTGTTCAGGGGCAGAATGACAGATTTTGACCTCGTCAGTTTGGGGATTCGATCTAGTAACCTTTCGGTTACTGGCCCAATGCTCTAACCACTTGGCTATCTGCCACCCCACCAAGATAGTGTGGTCTACAGCTTATCATGAGATACTCTACCTCAGGCGAGCAAAACCTTGAGACTTCCTTAGATTTTGTGCACCAGCTGTTGTTTACATATATGCATAGGCCCCCGTGTCTTACCAGAGGCTGCTGTTCTATCCTGCCGATAGAGTGTATAACCCGCCAGCTGTATGTTCTTAATGTCGTCGTTCATTCACGACTCGGTGAAACATAAGATATTACAGTTTTTAAAGTCCCGTTGGTAGAATATACATGCTTTTAGCTCGTCCCATTTATTTTCCAGCGATTAAACATTAGCTAGCAGGACGGAAGGCAAAGGCAGATTAACCACTCGTCGCCTGATCCTCACATGGCACCCTGATCTTTTTCTGTGAAATCTGTTTCCTGCTCCAGCGAATGCCGGGGATCTGGGCCCGGTCGGGTGTCTGTAGTATCTCCTTCCCGTCCAACTCATTGAAGAAAAACTCTTTGGTGAGTAATCGCAGTTCTGATGTCCAGAAGCTCTTTTTCGGTCATAAGAGACAGTAGCATTATGTACAAAACAACTTTCGAACAACGTGAAAAAACAAACAAAATAGCATGGTTCGTTATGAGCCGATAAGATGGCAGCCATCCCCTCTGGCGCCATCTTTATGATTTCATGGCTACAGATCTGAGTTCCAAGGAGTGATAGTCATTTAGACAGGTTACCTTGGTGTTCTTGGGCACAGGGGCTATAGTGATCTGCTTGAAACATGTAGCTATTACAGAGTGGGTCAGGGAGAGGTTGAAAATGTCAGTGACGACATGTGCCAGTTGGTCAGCTCATGCTCTGCGTATGCATCTTGGTAATTATTCTGGCCCTGCGGCCTTGTGAATGTTAACCTGTTTGAAGGTCTTACTCACATCGCCTACGGAGAGCGTGATCACACAGTCGTCCAGAACAGCTGGTGCTCTCATGCATGGTTCAGTGTTGCTAGCCTCGAAGTGAGCATATAATGTATTTAGCTCGTCTGGTAGGCTCATGTCACTGGACATCTCGCGGCTTATTTTCCCTTTGTAATCCGTGATAGTTTATTATATATGTGTTACCCTGGGAGGCTTGCTGGGCACACAAACACACACATGCATACAGACTGTACACACACACGCACACACACACATGCACGAGCACACACATCAGCTGTCACATCAACCAATGCAGGCTTGTCTGCTGACAGGGTGTCTGAAATCATGTTCAGCTCGGCTGTCTCCACCCGCTGTCAGTCAACTAGGCTAAGAAGATCGGGTGTGGACATGCAGAACAAATCACTCACCATCAAACACGGAGGAACTTAAGATTCAAGACACATCACTATTAGATACTCAAGAACTTAGCATTTAGAATACATACACTGCAAAAAGTTGTACATTTAAACTGTTAACAGTTTTTGACTCTGTAAGAGTTGGTAGAAGAACCTGGTGTTTGTAACTAGTTAAAAATATATATACTGTATATATTTCATCTTTATTTAACCAGGTAGGCAAGTTGAGAACAAGTTCTCATTTACAATTACGACCTGGCCAAGATAAAGCAAAGCAGTTCGACACATACAACAACACAGAGTTACACATGGAGTAAAACAAACATACAGTCTATATACAATGTGAGCAAATGAGGTAAGATAATGGATAATGGAGGTAAAAAAGGCCATGGTGGCGAAGTAAATACAATATAGCAAGTAAAACACTGGAATGGTAGATTTGCAGTGGAAGAATGTGTAAAGTAGAAATAGAAATAATGGGGTGCAAAGGAGCAAAATAAATATATACAGTAGGGGAAGAGGTAGTTGTTTGGGCTAAATTGTAGATGGGCTATGTACAGGTGCAGTAATCTGTGAGCTGCTCTGACAGCTGGTGCTTAAAGCTAGTGGGTGGGTGGTAAGTGTTTCTTTTTGTAGTTCGTTCCAGTCATTGGCAACAGAGAACTGGAAGGAGAGGCGGCCAAAGGAGGAATTGGTTTTGGGGGTGACCAGAGAGATATACCTGCTGGAGCGCGTGCTACAGGTGGGTGCTGCTATGGTGACCAGCGAGCTGAGATAAGGGGGGACTTTACCTAGCAGGGTCTTGTAGATGACCTGGAGCCAGTGGGTTTGGCGACGAGTATGAAGCGAGGGCCAGCCAACGAGAGCGTACAGAGCTAGAATGGAGCTATTTACAGGGAGTACCAGTACCAGATCAATGTGCAGGGGTATGAGGTGTTTGAGGTAGACATGTACATGAAGTCAGGACTAGGCATCAGAGTAGATAATAAGACTACAATACAGAACAGAGTAGAGCATAATATTATGCATGTAGAAATGTGTATGTGTGTGTGTTTGTGTTTGTGTAGCTGGTCTGGGTGTGTGTGTTATGCGTGTGGGTGCATATGTACTGTAGTGTGTGTGTGTGTGTGTGTCATGTGTGTTTGCCTGTGTGTCTGTGTGTGTGTGTACTCGTCTCTACATGTGATTCTTGCTTAAGCAAAGGATGCATACAGGCACGCACTCACACACATACACACATACACACACACAGTGTGGGATAGGCAAGATCCATAATTCATAAGAGCAATCTAAGGCAGACAAAAGAAGACACTCTCAGTCCACCAGGGTCCACCAGGACACATCAGCCCCAGAAACATAGATACAGCTCTCTGCTCTCAACGAGCAAAACCTCTGTCCTTCCCTGAGACCAACCAGGCATGTGTTCCAAATGGAACCCTTTTCCCTATTTTGTACACTAGGGCTCTGGTCAAAAGTAGCGTACTATGTTGTAGGGAATAGGGTCCCATTTTGAACGCAGCCCCAGGTCTTTGAAATATCCCAATACTAGTCCAACTAGGCTAGGGGCTCCCCCGAGTCTCTCTCTCACAGACTTCAATCAAAAGAAGTAAGGAGTTGGAGAAAACTCCTCACGCTTACTCGCTAGTTAGTTTGCCTCTCTCCCTTGTTTCATGTAATGTAGCGTAGCAGCAGCCTCGGGTTGAGGAAGTTTCGTTTTCTGGTACTTGTTTCTGTGCTGTACAATGTAATGAGTTCATACGCATATGCTTCAGACATTCATACGCACCCCACAAGCATTCGTGTGTACTGAATGAAACCACCAAAATAGATATGGAGTTTGCTCTAATGTGGCAGATTGCTGGTACTGAACACACGGTACAAACGAATGGTCTCTTACAGTGAGCATTTGTTTATGAATGCTTAAGTGGTATTTATGCAGTGCTTAGGAAAGCTTTGCATAGTCATTTTCAACAGTCTTTGGGGCAATGCGTTAAAAGGGGGGAATTGTGGGGGTTTATAGGTGAATTGGATGTTGTAGCTGACACATGCGTCTTGGTGTTTTATCTGCACCGTTTACTGCAGAACTCCTGACTGTAGTTTCGAGTTTCATTAGTTGTGTGTACAGGATACACATGGTATACACCGTCCAATTACATGCATACTTGCAGGTTCCTTCTTGACAATGCAACAACAATAAGAAATAATAAGATAAGAATACGAACATAAAGAAAATGCTCAGTAGGGCCTCCAGAGTGGCCCATCGGTCTAAGGCACTGCTTCACATTGCTAGCTGCGTTACTACAGATCTTGGTTCGATACCGGGCTGTGTCGCAGCCGGCCACAACCGGCAGACCCATGATGCGACGCACAACTGGCCCAGCATCGTCCGGGTTAGGAGGGGGGGGGTTGGCCGGCCTGGATGTCCTTGTCCCATCCCGCTCTAGCGACTCCTGTGGCGGGCTGGGCGCATGCATGCTGAGAAGGTCGCCAGGTGTACGGTGTTTCCTCCGACACATTGGTGCGGCTGACTTCCGGCTTAGGAGTGCATTGTGTCAAGAAGCGGTGCGGCTTGGCAGGGTTGTGTTTCGGAGGACACACGGCTCTCGACCTTCGCCTCTCCCTAGTCCATACTGTAACTACCAATTGGATATGACGAAATTGGGGAGAAAAATTGGGTAATTATTTTTTAATTTTTTTACATTTGCTCAGTTGACTAGAATAAACATTTTAGCATAAGTATAATACAGGAAGCCACAATTGCTTTGTCCAATATTTACACGTGTTTTGGGGATTGGGGGGAACGTTTTTACTCTGTGCAGTATTTAGCCATATGAGTCTGGAAGCAGCAGTTGCGATGTGTGTGTAATGCGATGTGTGTGTAATGTGTAATGTATATCTGTATGGGTGTGTGCGTGAGTGAGTGCATGTGTGCTAAGGTGTGGAGAGTCAGTGCAGGTAGTCAGTCCAGTTCAAGTGTTCAGCTGTCTGATGACTTGTAGATAGAAACTGTCTCTGAGCCTGTTGGTATCAGGCCTCATGCTGCACGAGCGAGTGAACATTTTATGGCTGGGGTGTGTGGGGTCCTTGATGATGCTGCAGGACTTCCTCAGGCACCGCTTCAAGTAGATGTCCTAGGTAGGAGTACGGTCCCAGTGGAGGGCCTTGCAATTCCAGTACCAGGCTGTGATGCAACCGGTCAAGACATTCTTGATGGTGCAGCGGTAGTACTTGGAGAGGACGCGGGGTGGCATGCTGAAATTCTTCAGCCACCTTTGAAGGTAGAGCTGATGTTGCGCCCTCTTACACAAGAGTGGTGGTGTTGTTGGTCCATGTCAATCAATCAAATGTATTTATAAAGCCTTTTTTACATCAGCCAATGTCACAAAGTGCTATACAGAAACCTAGCCTAAAACCCCAAACAGCAAGCAATGCAGATGTAGAAGGACGGTGGCTAGGAAAAACTCCCTAGAAAGGCAGGAACCTAGGAAGAAACCTAGAGAGGAACCAGGCTCTGAGGGGTGGCCAGTCCTCTTCTGGCTGTGCCGGGTTGAGATTATAACAGTACATGGCCAAGATGTTCAAACGTTCATAAATGACCAACAGGGTCAAATAATAATAAACATCACAATGGTTGTAGAGGGTGCAACAAGTCAGCACCTCAGGAGTAAATGTCAGTTGGCTTTTCATAGCCGAGCATTCAGAGTTCGTTAGAGAGAGTCGAAAACAGCAGGTCTGGGACAAGGTAGCAAGTCCGGTGAACAGGTCATGGTTCCATAGCCGCAGGCAGAACAGTTGAAACTGGAGCAGCAGCACAACCAGGTTGACTGGGGACTGCAAGGAGTCATCAGGCCAGGTAGTCCTGAGGCATGGTCCCAGGACTCAGGTCCTCCGGGAGGGGAGGGAGAGGGAGAGGGAGAGGGAGAGAGGGAATTAGAGGGAGCATACTTAAATTCACACAGGACACCGGATAAGACAGGAGAAATACTCGATATAACAGATATAATACTAGATATAACAGACTGACCCTAGCCCCCCGACACACACGACTAGCCCCACACTACTGCAGCATAAATACTGGAGGCTGGGACAAGACGGGTCGGGAGACACCGTGGCCCCTTCCGACGATACCCCCGGACAGGGCCAAACAGGCAGAATATAACCCCACCCACTTTGCCAAAGCACAGCACCCACACCACTAGAGGGATTGCTTCAAACCACCAACTTACTACCCTGAGACAAGGCTGAGTATAGCCCACAAAGATCTCCCCCACGGCATGAACCCGAGGGGGGCGCCAAACCTGGACAGGAAGATCATTTCATTGACTCAACCCACTCAAGTGATGCACCCCTCCTAGGGACAGGATGGAAGAGCACCAGTAAGCCAGTGACTCAGACCCCGTAATAGGGTTAGATCCCAGTGGAGAGAGGGGAACCAGCCAGGCAGAGACAGCAAGGGTGGTTCGTCGCTCCAGTGCCTTTCCTTTCACCTTCACACCCCTGGGCCAGACTCCACTCAATCATAGGACCTACTGAAGAGATGATTCTTCAATAAAGACTTAAAGGTCGAGACTGAGTCTGCGTCTCTCACATGGATAGGCAGACCATTCCATAAAAATTGAGATCTATAGGAGAAAGCCCTGCCTCCAGACAATAAGGAGGCCTGCGTCTTGTGACTGTAGCGTACGTGTAGATATGTACGGTAGGACCAAATCGGAGAGATAGGTAGGAGCAAGCCCATGTAATGCTTTGTAGATTAGCAGTAAAACCTTGAAATCAGCCCTAGCCTTAACAGGAAGTCAGGGTAGAGAGCCTAGCACTGGAGTAATATGATCAAATTGTTTGGTTCTAGTCAAGATTCTAGCAGCCGTGTTTAGCACTAACTGAAGTTTATTTAGTGATTTGTCCGAGTAGCCGGAAAGTAGAGCATTGCAGTAGTCTAATCTAGAAGTGACAAAAGCATGGATGAACTTTTCTGCATCAGTTTTGGACAGAAAGTTTCAGAATTTTGCAATGTTATGAAGATGAAAAAAAGTTGTCCTTAAAATAGTCTTGATATGTTCGTCAAAAGAGAGATCAGGGTCCAAATGTACGCCAAGGTTTTTCAGTTTTATTTCAGACGACTGTACAACCATCAAGATTAATTGTCAGATTCAACAGAAGATCTCTTCGTTTCTTGGGACCTAGAACTAGCATCTGTTTTGTCCGAGTTTAAAAATAAAACATTTGCCGCCATCAGCTTCCTTCCAACATCAGCATCCAGGGAGGGCAATTTTGGGGCTTCACCATCTTTCATCGAAATGTACAGCTGTGTATTGTCCATAGCAGTGAAAGCTAACATTATGTTTCTGAATGACATCACCAAGAGGTAAAATATATAGTGAAAACAATAGTGGTCCTAAAACGGAACCTTGAGGAACACCGAAACTTAGTTGATTTGTCAGAGGACAAACCATTCACAGAGACAAACTGATATCTTTGCGACAGATAAGATCTAAAAAAGGCCAGAACTTGTCCGTGTAGACCAATTTGGGTTTCCAATCTCTCCAAAAGAATGTGGTGATCGATGGTGTCTAGAGCAGCACTAAGGTCTAGGAGCATGAGGACAGATGCAGAGCCTTGGTCTGACGCCATTAAAAGGTAATTTACCACCTTCACGAGTGCAGTCTCAGTGCTATGATGGAGTTTAAAATCAGACTGAAGCATTTTGTATAAATTGTTTGTCTTCAGGAAGGCAGTGAGTCGCTGCGCAACAGCTTTTTCAAAAATGTTTGAGGAATGGGAGATTTGATATAGGCCGATAGTTTTTTCTATTTTCTGGGTCAAGGTTTGGCTTTTTCAAGAGAGGTTTTATTACTACTACTTTTAGTGAGTTTGGTACACATCCGGTGGATAGGGAGCCGTTTATTATGTTCAACATAGGAGGGCCAAGCACAGGAAGCAGCTCTTTCAGTCGTTTAGTTAGAATAGAGTCCATTATGCAGCTTAAGGGTTTATCGGCCATTACTATTTTCATGAATGTGTCAAAAGATACAGGATAAAACAATTTGAGTTTCTCCCATGATACTAGGTCCTAGCAGAGTTGTGCAGACTCAGGACAACTGAGCTTTAAAGAAATATGCAGATTTAAAGAGGAGTCCGTAATTTGCTTTCTAGTGATCATGATCTTTTCGTCAAAGAAGTTCATGGATTTATCGCTGCTGAAGTGAAAGCCGTCCTCTTTTGGGGAATGCTTTTTAGTTAGCTTTGCGACAGTATCAAAAATACATTTTGGATTGTTCTTATTTTCCTCAATTAAGTTGGAAAAATAGGAGGATCGAGCAGCAGTGAGGGCTCTATGATATTGCACGGTACTGTCTTTCCATGCTAGTCGGAAGACTTCCAGTTTGGTTGAGTGCCATTTCCGTTCCAATTTTCTGGAAGCTTGCTTCAGGGCTCTGATATTTTCTGTATACCAGGGAGCTAGTTTCTTATGACAAATGTTTTGTTTTTAGGGGTGCAACTACATCTAGGGTATTAGGCAAGATTAAGTTAAGTTCCTCAGTTAGGTGGTTAACCGATTTTTGTACTTCAACGTCCTTGGGTAGGTGGAGGGAGTCTGGAAGGGCATTTAGAAATCTTTCGGTGGTCCGAGAATTTATAGCACGGCTTTTGATGATCCTTGGTTGGGGCTAAGGAGGTTATTTCTTGCAATTGCAAACGTAAAAAAATGAGTGGTCTGATAGTCCAGGATTATGAGGAAAAACATTAAGATCCACAATATTTATTCCACAGGACAAATCTAGGTCCAGAGTATGACTGTGGCAGTCAGTAGGTCCGGAGACATGTTGGACAAAACCCACTGAGTCGATGATGGCTCCTTTTGGAGTGGGTCTGTGGACTTTTCCATGTGAATATTAAAGTCACCAAAAATGTGAATATTATCTGCCATGACTACAAGGTCCAATAGCAATTCATGGAACGCTGTAGGAAGGCTGTATACGGCCCAGGAGTCCTGCAAACAGTAGCTATAAAAAGTGATTGAGTAGGCTGCATAGATTTCATGACGAGAAGCTCAAAAGACGAAAACGTCATTTTGAAATTTGCTATCAAAAATGTTAGCAACACCTCCGCCTTTGCGGGATGCGCCGGAATATGGTCATTAGTGTAACCATGCTTAAGCCATGTTTCAGTCAGGCCAATCACATCAAGATTAGGATCAGTGATTAGTTAATTGACTATAACTGCCTTGGAAGTGAGGGATCTAACATTAAGCAGCCCTATTTTGAGATGTGAGGTATCACAATCTCTTTCAATAATGGCAGGAATGGATGAGGTCTTTATTCCAGTGAGATTGCTAAGGCGAACACCGCCATGTTTAGTTTTGCCCAACCTAGATCGAAGCACAGACACAGTCTCAATGGGGATAGCTGAGCTGACTACACTGACTGTGCTAGTGGCAGACTCCACTAAGCTGGCATGCTGGCTAACAGCCTTCATTGTGGAGCTAGATGAGTTAGAGCCCTGTCTATGTTCATAGATAAAATGAGAGCAACCCTCCAGCTAGGATGGAGTCTGTCACTCCTCAACAGGCCAGGCTTGGTCCTGTTTGTGGGTGAGTCCCAGAAAGAGGGCCAATTATCTACAAATTCTATCTTTTGGGAGGGGCAGAAAACAGTTTTCAACCAGCGATTGAGTTGTGAGCTCATCACTCCCCTAACTGGGAGGGGGCCAGAGACAATTACTTGATGCCAACACATCTTTCTAGCTGATTTACACACTGAAGCTATGTTGCACTTGATAACCTCTGACTGTTTCATCCTTACATCGTTGGTGCCGACGTGGATAACAATATCCCTATACTCTCTACACTTGCCAGTTTTAGCCTTAGCCAGCACCATCTTCAGATTAGCCTTTACGTCTGTAGCCCTGCCCCCTGGTAAACAGTGGGGCAGGGCTACAAGAGAGACCAGAGAAGGCTCGGCCTCTGACTCCGACTCGTTGCTTAATGGGGAGAACCCGTTGAAAGTTTCTGTCAGCTGAATGAGCGACACCGGTTGAGCATTGCGATGGCATTTCCTTCAAGAAGCCATGAGATAATTGTCCGGCTGCAGGGACTGTGCGAGGGGATTTATACTACTATCTGTACTTACTGGTGGCACAGATGCTGTTTCATACTTTCCTACAATTAAATTGCCCTTGACTAACGAATGCCCCTGAAGCTGGGCTTGCAGCACGGTTATCCTCACCATAAGGCAATATTTCTCCTGTACATTATGAGTACAGCTACTGCAGTTAGATGGCATAATGTTAATGTTACTACTTAACTTTTTTGGCTGGTGGAGGTCCTGCAGAAACATGTCCAGATAAAGCGTCCGAGGTGAAAAAGTTGAATGGAAAAAAGGAAAAAATATAAAACGGTTATTAAAAATGAGAAAGTAAAAACCGCAAAGTTGTCAGGTAGCCAGGTAACGTTAGCAACAAACCGTACAGCAGCACGTAAACAAGTCCACAAGTTGTGACCGGACTGTCACGTCCTCAGCGATGTGGACGCCAAGGAACTTAAAACTGCAGACTATTTCTACTGCAGCCCCGTCGATGTGGATCGGGGCATGTTCCCTGCTCTGCTTCCTGAAGTCGTGGATCGGGGCATGTTCCCTCCTCTGCTTCCTGAAGTCGTGGATCGGGGCATGTTCCCTCCTCTGCTTCCTGAAGTCAACGTTCGACTCCGTTGTTTTGCTGATGTTGAGGGAGAGGTTGTTGTCTCGCCGTTGTTGGTTATCAGGCCTTCAACCGTGGTGTCCTGTATCTTTTGGATGGATGCGTTTACATACACATGAGTTCTGATGTTGTCGTTATGTCAACTTTTGGGTTCAGGAAATGTGTGGGAATCCAAATGCGTTTGACAAAAAATCACCAGCCTTATACCCTCCTACGAAATGCATGACAGATAATATGCAACTGCTACTTTTTGTGAATACGATCAAACAGGATCATCTTATTTTAAGATTTGTTGTCTCATGTACACGCATGTACACACACACACACACACACACACACACACACACACACACACACACACACACTGCATTGAACATGTCAGGAAACTCAGCCAGTGGTGATGAATGGACCAGTTTAATCTGAATAGTCTGGTAAAGACAGTTTGGCTACCGTTTCAGGGTCCACAAAAGGGCCCTTTGAAGTGAAGTGGCCTTTGTATTATGAAATGTGCAGTTTACCCATAAACAGAGGGAGAAAATGGGAGCTGTAAGAAGACTAATGGAGCAGGAGCACAAAGGCTTTAACCTTACAGCATCCGTGAAGCAACAGTGAAAGAGTGACATTAGACTTCTTTATGTGCCACTGCACATTGACAGCGTACACACAAGCATACACATTTACGTGCATGGATGCATGAACACACACACACACACACACACACACACAAAAACACACACACACACACACACACACACACACAAACACACACACACACACACACACACACACACACACACACACACACACACACACACACACACACACACACACACACACAAACAAACACATATGCATGTTCACTCACAGAAATGCCCACTCACACACAGAGATCATCAAGACGTGCTCACTAAGCAGTGTATTGCGAAATACATTGAGAGTCAAGTCAATACCCCATTCAAAATCACCCTTCTGTCAAAAGAAGAACATGGTGATGACAGAGTGTTTGAATTGGAGAATGCTCACATAATAGGCGGTGCACTCTCTCTTTCTCCTTCACTGTCATGTCTGTCTTGGTATTTAAGTCTTCTGTTTCTATATGTCTTTCAGCCTCCACAACTTCTTTCTTTCCCTCGCTCTCTCCCCTCTCTCTCTTCATCTACATGCTCTCTCTCTTTCTCTCTGTCTCTTTCCTAGTCCCTACTTTTCTCTCTCTCCCCCCTTTCCTCTGGGATTGATTTCACACCTTTCCCTCCCATGTCTCTTCACGGTGGGCTATTTTCTCCGGGTTCATGCCGTGAGATGGGTTTTCTCTGTCTGCCAGGCAGTACTCCGAGAGCTCTACTTGTTCCCAGCTGTCAACAGAGACAAGGCAGAAGGGCTGTTGACAGTTCGACTGGGAGTGTGTCCTCACTGTCCTGTCATCTGGGCTTTGGGCGAGAATCTGTCTGGGCCAAGGGAGACAAGGGTCAGTCGGCAGGATACGCCTCAGGTGCTAATTTGCGGGGGGCAATTCACACCTGCACATATTCCATTAAAATTGGTAGGCGAGACGTCGTCTTCGATCAGACCCGGCGAGTGGATAACTGATCCGGACCGAACTTACCCCTTTCCCCATCAGACCTGGCGTTTGGATCTCTCTCTCGCGCAGTATTCAATTTGAGCCTCGCTCGTTCCTCCTCTGTCAGGAGCACCTCGTCCAAAAATGTGCCAAGTGTAATAAAAGTGTGATAGGTTTTGGGTCGGCGTCCTGAATTGGCATCACTTTGGCACCGGTGCGGAAATTTTCTTCCGAGATTGGTTCACTGGCATGTGGGGAGTGAGGGTGAATTTTAAATGTATGACCTCATGAAAATATGTCAATCTCCCCTTCTCTGGCTTTGCTCCTCTCTCCTCCCTCCCCCAATCCCACCTCCCCCCTCCACCCTCTTCTTCCCTCCCCATTACACAGCTTAAAAAACGTAAAGGAGTTGAGGTATGGATCACCTTAGCTCTGCAGGCAATTATTCTTCCAGTCTATAAGGAATTGGTCCAATCCCCCTTCTTCCTCCCTATCTCGTCCCCCTTTCCCTTCCTCCCTTCTTCCTTACAGCCCTGTCAAGCTCCACCACCCACCAATTAATGCAGCTCATGCCCCTCTAGGCAGTCACTGTGCAGGAGTGATGTTCCTCTACCTAGTGGTTACACTGCACCGGACAGGGACTGCTCCTCTCCACACCCTGCCTGCCAGGCTGCCAAGTACCTGGAGGACCATGATAGTGAAGCTCCAATGGGGATCCAGTACACTGCACCCCACTGCGGCGGCTTGCCTGACAGAGTCTGTTTGATTGAGCAGAGAGTCTGGGGAAAGAAGAACGGCCGGTCAAGTAGTGCACTATATAGGGAATAGGGTGCCATTTGGGACACACCTACACTCCACTGTATGGCCACGAAGCTTTTTTAATACCTTTAATACTAATATTATACAATATAGAGAGAGGATTATAAAAGGGTATTGGACCAAACCAGATAAGATAAGTCAGTTAAATCATGCAATAGGCATAATGATAGTGTATTGTATCCATTTTGCCCTTGGCGAAAAATGTACACATGAAAATGTCAATATCGGGTCATAAAATGACAAGGAACCTCACAAATTCAAACTGTAATGAAAAACAAAGAAACATCAATCTCAATAAATGTGTATTATTCTTCGACCCCATAATATCTGAATCATCGTTTTCTCTTGCAGTAGCATATCCCACCCTCACCGCCAGAATCTGAAGACAGTAAACAAATGGAGTTTGGAGGGATCGCCGATTTGTATTCAACTTCTTGGACTTTCATACAAGCATCCTTCTGCCAGGTGTCTGAGGCAGATAGGTGATGGATAGTCCTAGCGTTTAAGAGAAATTAAAGCTGATGTCCCCGGCTAGCGGTATGGCACAAAGCCGTGAGAGACCATTACAATGCCTACCCATTCATGATGGGAAGACAACGTCGCTGGCCAATGTGCTAAGAGCTCTCCTAGCTCTCTTCGTAAATGTGCCAACGTCCTTTTGCCCATTGCGTCTCTAGCCAATCAGAAAATGGCTGCTGTCAGCTTTGGGTTGGTTGAAGTTGAGAGCGGCTGTGTCAAAGGCGGAACCTCCGTGGCAGGGCTGCATGAAAACTCATGTTGAGATTGAGCACCTGCATAGTGCATATTGATAATAATTGGAGGGATGTTGTGCATACTCAGATTTCACAAGTGTAAATTGCTTTGTCCTGGCAATAGTTGGTTTGAGAGGAGAACATTGCTATCGTTGGTAGCATTCTATGTTAATTGGAAATGTGACAATATAACCCATGCGTGTGTCAGTGGATGTGTGTGTGTGAGACGGAGAGAGAAGTGAGACAGAAGGGAAGAAAGAGAGATCAGCTACATATCTATTTATGGCCCTATGTGGGCATTTGTAGGCATGATTTTATGTGTCAGTTTGTGGTCAAATAGCCCGGTGTTGGTTTTGGTGACAGTATGGGTTTGCTTTTGGACCACTCCAAACTGTCATGTCAGTCCGGGGGGGGGGGGGGGGGTTGGAGGCTTTGCTGGAGCAAGGCCTTTTTATTACGAGACATTGGCCCAGTTTCGGTTGGCACCGATCTGACATTTTCGCAGAGCGCGATAGCTAGCACTGATGGCTGCCGTAGACTCGCACTCTATAATCTGTACCGCATGAGTACTACAGTACAGATTGCATAGTAATGCTGACCGGACATCATTCACCTTATACCTACTGTTGTAGCCGTGTCAGCAAGCTGGGTCACTGCGTCGAGATAACCCACAGCTCAATTATGGCACAAGGATGAGCAGTGAGCAGCACACCTCTGGGCTGAGCCAGAGGGAAGGAGTGGATGAGGTAGCTAATGCACATGAACTTAAGCCATTTGGCTATGCACTATGTGGGGGAAAAAACTTTGGGCCATTGCCAATATTAACATGTTGACATATTACCATGTTATTAACCCAACTGACTTTGGGTCAGTTCCATTTCAAATCCTGTCGGTTGAATTGGACATGGCACCTCTCTGTACGAAATGCAATTCAATCCCTGAATTGCCTAGGGTTGAGAGGAAATAGTCCTCGAAACCCAGCAGCAAACATCGTAAATGGCATCTGCCGTTGTTGGCTTAGCACTCTGATAGAGTCCACATTCACATGTGGCTCTTCACCTTTAAGGAGACCCCTAAAACTCTGTCCACATTTCGTGGGGTTCTACCTGTGCAAAAGCTGCGCGAAGCTGAAAGTATGAGCTTCTGAGCGGCGCTACACTGAGTTTGTGCAATTCTACGCAGCACAATCATCCACTGTACAAGGGAAAGCTCCGATTTTCAAGGCTCAAGCTAACTTCTGGAGACTGTCAATTGTTCCATTCGTAAACATTAAGAATACCTATCGCAACATCAACGGGTATGACACAAAAATACTTGTTTACTGCTCTATCTGAATAATCACTACGATGTTCCAAGGCAAATAACAAGCGAAAAGTAATAAGGAATTTATGAACACATTATATCCTCCTGCTTCTAGCCTAGCATTTGGTTTATAACAGCGGGGGGTTTGTAGGGACCATGTTAGAAACCGGTTTATAAAAGCAATAAGGCACTTTGGGGGTTTGTGGTATATGGCCAATATCCAGGCACTCTGTGTCACGATTGTCTTCGGGTGAAAGAGAGGACCAAGGCGCAGCGTGATATAAATACATATTTGTATTTATTTAAGAAAGACGAAGAACACTAACACAAACTAAACAAAACAACAAACCGAACGACCGTGAAGCTATACAAGACAAATAAGTGCAGACACTGGCAACTTACACATAGACAATTACCCACAACCTACCTAATGACTATGGCTGCCTAAATATGGCTCCCAATCAGAGACAACGATAGACAGCTGTCTCTAATTGAGAACCAATCTAGGCAACCATAGACTTACATAAACACCTACACTGAACACAACCCCATGAACTCTACAAAAAAACCCTAGACAATACAAACACCCTAAACGAGACAAACGCACACAAACATCCCCCATGTCACACCCTGACCTAACTAAAATAATATAGAAAACAAAGATAACTAAGGCCAGGGCGTGACAGTAGCCCCCCCAAAGGTGCGGACTCCGGCCGCAAAACCTGACACAGAAGGGGAGGGTCCGAGTGGGCCTTCCTACGGCGGTGGCTCGGGTGTGGGACGTGGACCCCACTCCACCATAGTCAATACCCGCTTAGGTGGCCTCCCAGGAACGAGGACCCGTGCAGCGAGTCCCGGACTGAAGATCATCGTAGAGGGCGCCACTGGACGGAGTGGTAGCTCCGGACTGAGGGGCAACTCTGGACTGAGGGGCAACTCCAGACTGAGTGGTAGCTCCGGACTGAGGGGCAGCTCATGACTGGGGGGCAGCTCATGACTGGCGGGCAGCTCATGACTGGCGGGCGGCTCATGACTGGCGGGCGGCTCTGGCAGCTCCTGACTGGCGGGCGGCTCTGGAGGTTCCTGACTGGCGGGCGGCTCTGGCAGCTCCTGACTGGCGGGCGGCTCTGGCAGCTCCTGACTGGCGGGCGGCTCTGGCAGCTCCTGACTGGCGGGCGGCTCAGATGGCGCTGGGCAGGCAGGCAGCTCAGATGGCTCTGGGCAGGCAGGCAGCTCAGATGGCTCTGGGCAGGCAGGCAGCTCAGATGGCTCTGGGCAGGCAGGCAGCTCAGATGGCTCTGGGCAGGCAGGCAGCTCAGATGGCGCTGGGCAGGCAGGCAGCTCAGACGGCGCTGGGCAGATGGGTAGCTCAGACGGCGCTGGGCAGGCGGACATTGCAGACGGCGCTGGGCAGACGGCAGACTCAGACGGCGCTGGGTAGACGGGCAGCGCAGGCGGCGCTGGGCAGACGGGAGACTCTGGCCGGCTGAGGCGCACAGTAGGCCTGGTGCGTGGTACCGGAACTGGTGGTACCGGGCTAAGGACACGCACCTCAAGGTGAGTGCGTGGAGGAGGAACAGGGCTCTGGAGACGCACTGGAAGCCTGGTGCGTGGTGTTGGCACTGGTGGTACTGGACTGGGAACACGCACCACTGGTCGAATGCGAGGGGCTGCCACAGGAGAGCTGGTGCGTTGAGCTGGCGCAGGACATGCAGGGCTAGGGAGGTGCACAGAAGGCCTGGCACCAACACAGCACCTCCCTCATAACTCTCTCCTCCAATTTCCCCATTATCTCCTTCACAGTCTCTACTTCACTCGCCCTGCTCACCTCCAACTCCACCCCGACTGGCTCCGGTTCCATCCTTGGTTCCTCACGGTAAGCACGGGGAGCTGGCTCAAGTCTCCTACTTGCCCCAGCTACACTCCCCGTGTGCCCTCCCCCAAGAAATCTTTGGGGCTGCCTCTCGGGTTTCCAGCCGCTCTGCCGTGCTAGCTCCTCATACCGGCGCCTCTCTGCTTTCGACTGCCTCCAGCTCTGCATTGGGGCGGCGATATTCCCCTGGTTGTGCCCAGGGTCCTCTGCTGTCTAATACCTCCTCCCAAGTCCAGGAGTCCTGTGTCCTCGGCCATTGCTGTTGTTGCCCGTCATCACGCTGCTTGGTCCGGTTTTGGTGGGTAATTCTGTCACAATTGTCTTCGGGTGAAAGAGAGGACCAAGGCGTAGCGTGATATAAATACATATTTGTATTTATTTAAGAAAGACAAAGAACACTAACACAAACTAAACAAAACAAAACAACAACCCGAACGACCGTGAAGCTATACAAGACAAATACGTGCAGACACTGGCAACTTACACATAGACAATTACCCACAACCTACCTAATGACTATGGCTGCCTAAATATGGCTCCCAATCAGAGACAACGATAGACAGCTGTCTCTAATTGAGAACCAATCTAGGCAACCATAGACTTACATAAACACCTACACTGAACACACCCCCATGAACTCTACAAAAAAAACCTAGACAATACAAACACCCTAAACGAGACAAACGCACACAAACATCCCCCATGTCACACCCTGTCCTAACTAAAATAATAAAGAAAACAAAGATAACTAAGGCCAGGGCGTGACACTCTGCTTTGTGTCGTGCTGAAGAACAGCCCTTAGCTGTGGTATATTGGCATTGTACTACACACCCCAAAAATGCCCAAATGTTAGGAATCCCTCTCTACTTATGGCCACATCATATATTCATTGAAATCTGCTCAAATGTAATTTTACGCTAACTCACAGAACCATTGAACCAAGATGTAGTTAAATAAGCAGCGGTGACATTGACTAGCAGCAGGGGGATGGAGACGGGAGGATGAAGAGGGAGGGGGGGGATTCTCCAGGGGCCTGCAAGTGACTGAACATCTTCAAGAGCCTCCTGCCAGGAACATAACATGCTCTGGAGTGGCGACGCGCCAGATGCCTTGTCACCTTCCCCCGGTGTCAAAGCTCGGTTCACAAAGTACTGGCTGACTGCCGCTTTAAGCGATAGTTCCAGTTTGCATGGGCAAATGAGACTGACGAACGACAAGTAGAGAACGGTCAAAGAAAAAAGGCAGGATGTCTTTGAGGACCATCACTTATTGTCATGCCCTGGCTATAGAGAGGTTTTTTATTCTCAATTTTGGTTGGGCCAGGGTGTGACTAGGGTGGGCAGTCTATGTTCTTTTTTCTATGTTGTTGGTTTTCTATGTGTTTGGCCTGGTGTGGTTCCCAATCAGAGGCAGCTGTCTATCGTTGTCTCTGATTGGGAGCCATACTTAGGTAGCCTGTTTTCCCATTTTGTGTTGTGGGTGATTCATTTCTGTTTAGTGTGTGTTGCACCTGACGGAGCTGTTTCGGTTGTCACTTTGTTGTGTTTGCTTTTTAGTGTTCAGTTTCTATTAAACATGACGAACACTTACCACGCTGCGTTTTGGTCTTCACCTTCTTCCGACGACAGCCGTTACACTTATTTTCATAAATTCACCATGGTTCCTTTGATGTTGGAATTCCAATCAATTTACTATCAGGAGAGATGAGCCGGGGAGAGAAAAGGGATACGAGAGTTGTGTAGACCACTCACTTTATAAGGGTGTATTACCCCTTCAAGCACACCACTGCTCAAGTATGACTCCAGCTGTCTCTTTTTTGATGATCTAAGGAAGGCTGCCAGGCTGTTCGGCAAAAGATCAAATGACCTGGGCTTTGAATCCTAGGGGAGTCTTACAACAGCCTAAAGCCTTGTGTTTGTATGTGTGTGTGGGCATTGATTTCTTTACAACATAGTAGTGATTTGTGTATATTAATATACAGTACAGTGCATGTGTGCAGTTTTCTTCTGGAGTATATCTGATATTATTGTCTATGGATGGAAATATATGACATGCCCTGAAAAACCCACAACGTGTTGGATTAAATGGACAGGCCTACGTTTTAAACAGAGCAGGTATTTTTGGTTGGGTGTGGGGCGACGTGAGCTGGATTTGAAGTACCGCAGTACCTTTTAAAATTCTCCTTCTGCAGCTCTCTGTCGCTCTAACTTTTCTTCTCTCTCTCTTCACTCTCTCTCTCTCTCTTTCTCCCCCTCTCTGTCTCTCTCTTTTACTCTCTGTCTGTTACTCTAAATCTCTCGGTCTCTTTGTCTCTCTCTCTCTCTCTATCAGTTTTTTCCATTTCCCTTTCTCTGCTTGTCGGTCTCGCTCAACCCCCGTCTCTCAGTCTCTCATCACCCACTCTCTCTTTCACTCCCCCATAGAGAAGCAAGAGTACAGAGGGGGAATGCAGTTAGCGGTGTACTACCGTCAACCGCACAGGCTGCGTTTTCACTAAAAATAGCTTGACTCGTGGCACAGTCCAAGACATGACCCCAGGTGAGAGGAGCTTAGAGCGTAAATTAAAATATGTGTTTCAGGAAAGGTCGTCCTTGCAAGTTCGACTGACAGGCAAGCGAGTGTGAAACCTTGTGGAATATTTTTTTTTTAAGTGTGCACTTAACTGGGGCTATCAGCCTTGCTCAAAGCCTTGCAGTCCCAAAACATGACATCACATATGTGATGGGTCACTTGTTTGGGGAATGAAGCTCTGATGGGCAACGGCTTCTGTTTCTTCATAAAGACGTAGTGAAGCAAACTAAGCGTTGCGCTATTAAGGTATCGAATTATAGAACAGTGAGACGTGAGAAACATTTTACCTTTTTAGGTATGGAATAGAATGGGGAGAACAGGGAGATGTGAGAAACATTTGACCATTTTAGGTATTGAATAGAATGGGGATGCATTGTATTTCAGCCCATCTTATGATGGTTCTGTGTCTCTTCATTCAGGTGATGGGAACCCCAAGGAGAGCAGCCCTTTCATCAACAGCAGTGAAGCCACAGAGAAGAGCCAGCAATACGATGGCAAACATATGGCTCTGTTTGAGGTATGTATAGACACACACGCACGCACGCAGGCAGGCAGGCAGGCAGGCAGGCAGGCAGGCAGGCAGGCAGGCAGGCAGGCAGGCAGGCAGGCAGGCAGGCAGGCAGGCAGGCAGGCAGGCAGGCAGGCAGGCAGGCAGGCAGGCAGGCAGGCAGGCAGGCAGGCAGGCAGGCAGGCAGGCAGGCAGGCAGGCAGGCAGGCAGGCAGGCAGGCAGGCAGGCAGGCAGGCAGGCAGGCAGGCAGGCAGGCAGGCAGGCAGGCAGGCAGGCAGGCAGGCAGACAGACAGACAGACAGACAGACAGACAGACAGACAGACAGACAGACAGACAGACAGACAGACAGACAGACAGACAGACAGACAGACAGACAGACCTACTCATGCATATGCAACACAAGCCAACTGTATGATGACCAGAGTATGGTCCTGCCTGTGAGACTGGAATTTGTAGGCAAACACACACACACACACATTCACAGATCAGCGAGTGATTGAATAAGGGCCCTGTCATCGATTAATGAGGGTAATTACTGTTTGAAGGGCGAGTGAACACCTCGGGTTAATACAAGCACAGTTCCAAACTGCTACAGAAAATGACTGAGACAAAGCCATTTACCTTCATAAGCAAAAAGCCAAGTGTATTACATTTTTTCTCAAAGGGATCCTCATTTGAAATGATGAGTGGTTTGCTGCATATACTGTATTAAGTAGTTTGTATTCATATTACACATTTTATATTTTACACCCCCGATTTTGTCATATTGCTTCCCGCTTTATTTTGCACCACGTCAGATATGCAGGGAATCCATCTTGCGTCCATATGTTCACTACATTGCCAACTGCAGTAATGTTTTATTATGGAATTGACCAATTTTATGTTATCCTGTTTGTGTCAATGTACTTTGCAGGAGGAGATGGAGACCAGTCCCATGGTATCGTCTATGCTCAGTAGTCTGGCCAACTACTCCAACCTCCCCCAGGGCAGCAAGGAGCACGAGGAGGAGGCCGACAATGAGGAGGAAGACAAAAAGAAGAAGAAACCTGTCAAGGTAAGTTGCTGTTGCAACACTGGTCAGTCAGACCATTAATACAGCACTGGTCAGTCAGACCTGTAACACAGCACTGGTCAGTCAGACCTGTAACACAGCACTGGTCAGTCAGACCTGTAACACAGCACTGGTCAGTCAGACCTGTAACACAGCACTGGTCAGTCAGACCTGTAACGACACTGGTCAGTCAGACCTGTAACACAGCACTGGTCAGTCAGACCTGTAACGACACTGGTCAGTCAGACCTGTAGCATAAGTGGCCAGTCAGTCGGCAGGTAGCCTAGTGGTTAGAGTGTTGGACTAGTAACCGAAAGGTTGCAAGATCAAATCCCTGAGCTGGCAAGGTAAAAATCTGTCGTTCTGCCCCTGAACAAGGCAGTTAACCCACTGTTCCTAGGCCGTCATTGAAAATAAGAATTTGTTGTTAACTGACTTGCCTAGTTAAATAAAGGTTAAAAAAAAGACCTGTAACACAGCACTGGTCAGTCAGACCTGTAAAATAACACAACTCGGTCAGAACCTGACTCAAAGCCTTATCACCCTGAGTTTTTCCCCATCTATTTCTGTTTGGTTTCAATCTATATTTCGTTTTTGGTTATTTTTTCTGGCTCTCTGTTTACCTTCCTCATTTTTGTCAGTCCTTTTTACCTGGACTGTTCCTCTGCATTAGCGTTTAAGTTACTTACTTTTACAGTCTTTTCAGTTGGCACTTTCTTTTATCTTCCACTATATCCCTGATCCTGATCCCTGCACCAACCTCCTCCTAGAGTTGAGAGATAGATATATCGGATTCAGTACTCCTCCAATGGTAGCGCCGGGCAGCAGAGGCTAATCTTCCCCGGCCCTTCGATACTTAATTAGCCCGCTCGGTACGCCAAGCAGCTGCTTCTCCAATCAGCAGCCCATTTCAAAGGCAATCTCCCCATCACCAGGAGAAGCTTTTCATTAAGGCAGCCGATGGCGTTTATCATTCCGACAGCGATCCCTTTCTCTCTCTCCTCTCCTCTTTCCTCCCTCTCCCTTTCATCGTCAACCCATTGAGTATGACGGCTGGAGCGTTTTGTACGGCGCAGTGTGAAAAGAGAGATTAGAGGGTTTTCATACCGTGCGACATCAGGGAACAGTCTGGAGGTTGCCGGGGTTAAGATGGAAACCGTTTCCCCCAATCTGTGGGGGCTGAGTGTTTTTCCCCTGTGAGTTTATAATGGGAAGAATGATGATGGTGTGGTGGAAAATACTGCATCCCCATCTCTAATGGTGTTTTCCTTCCAGGTCATTGTGTTTTACAATGCCTCTTCATTTTCTCATTAGAAGCTCCAGTCGTGCATTAGTATTCATGCCGGTAGCCTTGCGAAGATGGTATCTTGATTAATGTTGCGTCATGTTATACTACAGTTGCGTCTGCAGTTTGACCGTGTTGATAATCGAGCGAAATGGAGATTTCACAGCTTACATATGCCCCTACTTAGCAAACAGAAAGTGGGGTTAAATCTTAACAGTATTCATTGTTATCCTGTAGCAGAATATTCCAGCAAGCAGGAATGACCATGTAGTAATAATTCTGGCCTGCAGCACTTCATGTTCCTCCTATGTACTTGGCTAAATGACACCCATGCACATATAGACATAGGCACTTTTTCTACCCATGCACAAACATCTCCCCCTTCCCCCGCTCTTTCTCTCTCTCCTCTCCCTTCCCCTCTTTCTCTCTCACACTCACCATAGACATATACACACACAGACACACACACACACACACACACACACACACACACACACACACACACACACACACACACACACACACACACACACACACACACACACACACACACACACACACACACAAACATCTCTTCTTCTCGCCTCACTCCCTCTCCTCTCCTTCTCTCTTCTCCCTCTCCCCGCCTCTGTCTCTCTCCTACACACACACAAACACCATTGACACGTGGTGTTTATCCATACCTATATGCGGACATTTGGAGGGAGATATTTGGTGCCCTCTCTCCTCTCTCTCTCTCTCTCTCCCCCTCTTTAGTAATTCAGCACACCTGAGCCGAAACGCATTAGCCCTGTCAGCTACTGTTTGCGCAACAGAGCGTGAAGATGGCATTGCAAGCTCCTAGCACCCGCTCCCCACACCTCTCGTTGCACCTCAGCACTTGTATTGCTTTAGAAGTCGAGGTACAGCATCTGCACTCGCTCTGCTTACTATATTATCACCTCAACTGTACAGTACTGTATACCCCCCCAGCTACGTCAGCTTTCTTCCAGACAGTTACCGCAGTAGTAAGTTCAAGTCCACTCTTCTCTTTTCCCCTCAGCAACAGCCTTCTATCTTCTCCTCTCCTTTCTTCTTTTTTTCCCTATTTCCTAATCTCCTCAGCTCTATTTCCCCTCCTCGTTTTTTCTCTCGTCACGTCCTCTGCAGCTAGGTCGTCCATTTACTCTCCTTTCCTCTACCTTTTTTTCTCTCTTCTTCTTTCCTCCTCCCTCACCTCATTTCTCTTCTCCTCTTCTCTCGCCTGACCCCATTTATCTCCTTCTCCCCACCCCAAAACCCATCTCATATACCAGGAAAAAGCTGTCCAAATGCCTTAACCAGTCCTCTGTATATCCTCTTAAGCTGCCTACACACTACATGACACACAACACTTAACAGAGTTCTAAAAGCACATGTAATGGCTTTCATGATGGCATTTATGTAATGCATGAGACAATAAATATCAAACATGGTTTGCTTTTGTTTAGGAGCCTCTACAACATTCGTAGACCATCTGTAGACAGCGCTCGTAGAACCTTACACATAACACGAAAGAAGGAAGGCAGCAGTCCCACTCCTTGAGTGCTTGTTCTATATTGGATAGAGATGGTGAGATAGAGATAGTTGAAAGAGGGTTTGTGTCAGAAGGGTGTGGGCCAGATTAGAATACACACCGACACATGTGGTCTGAAGTCAGCGACCATAACAGCTAAACAACCCCAGGCCATGAAGGGTGCATTTGTAAAGAATTCTTATCGGCCTCCAGTGTTTGTGTCTGTGGAGAACAAGAGGGACCTGTGAGTGGTCTCAGGTGGCTGTGGTGGGCTAAGGGTCGAGTGAGGGGGTGATTGAGTAAGGGGCGGCGAGGATGGGGGCACCTGGGTGGTGAGGTGGCAGAGAGCTGGTTCCGAAGCAGCTGTTACGAGTGGGGGGGGGGGGGGTTGGCAGGAGGTGGAGCCTGCTGTGGGACCTCCGCACCTGAGCCAGATAGCACTGGGCTGACTGCGTATCCCAGGGGGTCGTGGGGCAGCTGTCTCTTCTCAACACTGTGGCGCCAACCCGTAGTGTCACCGCCGCCGCTGTGTTCGCCGTCCTCGGCTGTTCCAGCTCCAACGGTCTCCGAGGGAAATCGTCATGCTGCTAGCTACCAGCCAATGTTCTATTGGGCCTCACTTGTTCTCCGGATTCTAGAAGTCTAGGTCCGGGATTGTATGGCACTCCTGGTCCAGGAATGAAATGCCAATTGAATGTGAATGGAAGTGGAGCTCCCTAAAATAGAGGCATTGGATCCCCCATACGGAGTAATTCAATAGAAACAAGTGGCCCATCTGCTGTGGCTACTTCTCAATGTAAACTAATTAGACACATTCTTTTTTTCTTTTTTTGCGATACGTTTTGTCTTCCCAATCTTGTGGCATTTTGGCCAATCTCAACAAGTGTATTCTTCTTCATTTTTATTGTGTAGGCTACAGGACATGCTCACTGTCTATCTGCCTGGTAGCTTTAAAATAATCTTACTGAGACCATGCATGTGTCCCAAATGGCACCTTAGTCCCTACATAATGCACTCAGGTGGCTGCACTATCGAGGGAATGAGGTGCCATTTGGGACCGAAAGTTAACAAACAACCCTATGTTGTAAACAGTGTTGAAGCTTTCACAGCTTTTTTCCAATCTGGGTGTATGTTTCTGCAGGGATATATTGTGTATTGTTCGCCATCGAGACCGCTCCGACACTAGACTGAGATGCAGGGCTGAGGGTCTTTTGTGTTGCTCTACTGTGTGTGGAAGCGCTGAAAATGACATCATATGGAGAACAACTACGGAGGGCTTTCTCTCACTTTGATTGTTGCTGTATTCCCCCTTTTGTGGGGTCTTGTTGCTTTATGGGTATTTGTCTACCCAGTGCGAATGGTGTTGTTGAGAATAGAGTGTAGATAGAAAGAGCCCATCGATCTACGCATACAGTAGCTAGGAGACTTCCCAAATGGAACCGTATTCCCTTTATAGTGCACTACTTTTGACCAGGGCCCATACTCTCCTGGTTTGGATGTTTTCTTTTCACATGGTCCTTTCTGGCGCGATTCTAGGAACTATGGTGGATGCCTAACCGGGCCATCGCTGTACAGCTCAGCTCAGTAGTGTGAAAAGGGTATTAGAGGGAATAATGACGCAGCTATCAAATGGAATTCACAGAGTAACACTGTAGTTTGTTTTCACTGATTTAAGATGTGCTCCGGACACATTAATACGGTGTCTATATTAGGACAGTCTCAGGACTTGTCCTAATATGGACACCGTACATAAAGGTCAACTGGGGAAATCAGAAGTTACGAGTACTCTTCAGATACTTTTTTTGTAGAGGGGTGCTCTGTTAATTTGACCGCCCTCCGACAGAGTGGTTGTGCAAAGGATAGGAAGTTAGCAAAGCTCTACATCATTCAGCATCATAGTACCTATAGAAAATACATTTAATCTTGGGCGCCTCTCTCGTGTGATTTGTTACACACTATTGTGTGCTATGTAATTGGAGGGATACAGTGTTGTCACTAGTAACGTACAGTAGATGTTATTAGAATCTGACCCCTATACTCCGGCTATAGTCCCCTGATCATGTTTCAGCAGGGACAGCGATTTACAGCAGTTTTTCAACTCTACACCAAAGTACTGATGGAAGGTGTACTTTCAGCCCACTACACCTGGAGTGTATTGTATATTACATACGTCCCTGAGGGACCCCCAGCCACTCGTATGGAAGTTCATGGAAATTCTATGTTCTTAATTATAGCCATGTTAAAGAGTGGATGAAAGATCGATGAAAGTGGTGTAAAGTTGGAAAAAGACCTGACAAATGTTGGCTCTCATTGGATCATTTAATATTCTGTGTTTGATAAAAAAATCCACTTAATTCTCCTGCATAATTTTTTATTTAAAAGAGAATATTTCAGCCACATGTCATGCATATTTTAATCACATTTTTGTTTAGACCAAACAGACATTCTAGGATCTACCTTTCGGTGTATCTTTCACTCATTTAGCATAGGGGAAAGGTCAAAACAAATCCATTAAGCTCATAATAATTCAACCTATTACATAATAACTTAACTTTAAACAGTACCACTGCCCCCGTATTGAAATCACTATTAACCATGCAACGTGTATTCATCTAATAACTGGAGCTGTTTCTGGAAATGGTGTATTGGTGAAATGGAATGTAAAGCCTGTACAATTTGAAGGAGGCAAAAATAAAAGTATGATAATTGCAAAACCCAAATGCCATTCAATTATTTGAAAAAGTCAATTCCATTCTGACAAAAGTCATGACACAAAAATCTGACAGCAATCTCTAAATAAGTGGAAGGCCTAGGGAACTTTAGAGTTTGAATTTAGAATAGAACAAAAACTTTATTGAGATTCTTGCCGCACACTGCACACTGAAGGGCACAGCCACAGCAGCTCTCTCATTTGCATAAGCCAGACCCCAGGCAAACTGTGAGAGTCATTGCCATAAGGAGAGAGAGATGAAAAAGATGGACTGGTGTTTGTTCTTTGCCGCCCCCATAGGGAACGTGAGAATGCGTGGTTTTGATCATTGATTAAAGGTGAATAACATTCCCAGTATAAATCATCCTTGTGGTGTTGCTTGCGGGTGTAAAATAGGATTTCAAAGAATAGATGTTAGGTGAACTGTCAGATAAAAACCAACAGAGGGAAATGAACAAAAACAGGTCAGCTAAAGTGTCAGCCCCTGAGTACAGTATGGTGTCCCCTAACGGGCAAAATATCGACAGGGGGAAATAGGCTAGAAGAAGAGGTTCCACAAAACAAATGGGGCTGAATCTTAACTTGAGTTACAAAATAAGGATTTGGCCCAGATTAACCATAATTCAGGATTACTCCACCCTACTTTACTAGAGTACTTTACCACATTGGTGTGGAAGATATATTTGACTAATAGTCTCAGTGGTCAGGTTTGATACAGAACAACATAATATGTTGAACAAACTGGATTCGGACCCGGGTCTCATGCCCGCCACAAGACTACACAATCCCGCTCGACTAAACCTAGTCTTCAGGTTTGCAGGCAATGTAACATCGTCTACACAGTTTCAGCAGCATTTCTCAAGTGATGAGCTTTCTAAGTGGAACTCTGCGTGTGCACTTGGCCTGTTGTTCCTCGGGAAAATGAGAATATAATTATGTTTGTGTGACTTTTTAAGACTCTCCAAACAGGCTCTTATTAATATCCGAAGCCCAGCTTTTCAAATCAAATTATATCAGACCCAGAATTTGCACGCTTAATATTCATTTAAAGTCAGGAATTCATCAGGATGCCCTTTTTTTCCTCGTAGATGATTTAATTAAAAAGACTAGTTTCTCAACTCAACAGCTGCTGCCAGTACAAGCCCCAGGAATGTTCTCTCGCATTAGTCAGTGCCCCCCAGGCCTGGAAAACTCTCAGAATCGCAGTTAAGAAGCATTAAAGTATCAAAGTTAACATTATGCTCAAGAAACATTACAACCATCTCGTCCTGTTGTGTTCTCAAGGTCTTTATGTCATCACTTTCAGCTTCATATTGGACAATGACTTCCTTTAAAGCCATTACTGCTTCACAACACTTACAGGTACACACCAGACTGACACAGCAAAAACAATGTCTGTAGATAAGTCTATTTTAAAAGAGTTGTCGGCCAGCCCTCTTCACATCCTCATCGATCCTATTCATCAGACTGGCAGTGATGTCACCATAGAAATAGAATCACTAGAATAGGCCTTCCTCCTGGGACTACTTCCTGCTTTACTCCTAGATTGAAGATGACAAACATTAAGACAACGGGTTTCTGATATCTCATAACTCTTTGCAACAATGGGACCAGCTATGCTAGTCAGCAATGGCACTGGTAGCTAGCAACGGTGCTGGTCACAGATTTGTGACGACGCTGTCGTAACCTGTATATTTTCGATCTAGCTTTACTCCTATGGGTACACCCTAAATAGCCGCCGGTCCAAGCATTGTGACATCATTGACTTGTTAAGGGACTTCCGCTCTAGTGATTATATTTCTGTGGATGTCACAGCCATTTAAAATTACAGATTGTGCTGTAATTATATCTATTGAATTGCCTCAATTGAGGTTAATTGTCATGGAGTATGATTTTGAAGTCGAAGTTTGACATTTACAGTGATTTTACATTGTCAAGAGCATATCATAAATGATTCTTTCTGCAAGGAAGCTGTGTTCCACCCATTTTTAACTAATTTCCTCACTATTTTCCCCCTGAGACTTTGATTATGCATTCCAAGTGAAAGTGCTGAGATGCAGCATAAGTCTTTGATTTTAAATCTCATAAGAAATTGCCAGCGAGGGTCTGTTCACTCACTTAGGATCACCACTGGATATTGGGACAATTACGTTTTATTGGCACAAGTTGTCCTTGAGCCGGAAATGAATGACTCCATTATGCATGTGGGTCAACTGTGGCGCACTTCAACTGTAACACACATACACATGCACACACACCTAGCCAACCATGCATGCATGCACGCATGCACACACATACAGCCCCACAAACACACACACACACACACCACATAAAACACATCCCGAAAAACAGAAGGAGAAACTGCCCATTAATAAATCTAGCAAACAACACAGAGCCTCTCCACCCATTTTTTATCAGTAATTGCAGTCCATGGGTTGGCCTTGAAACGCTGTCAATGTGCCATCCAGCTCCTAGGCCATTCATTCCCATGGGAGGAAAGAAAATATACAAATACTCTATGGAAAAACCGAATAGTATCAGCGTGTTTTTAATAGACTGCCATATTGCACCCGGTGTTAGAATTACTCTCTTGGTGGTGCTGTAGTCCTAGTGGACTGTGTACGGTTGTAACTTTCCCAAAATTCCCAGGTTTCCATGAAATTCTCGTCTGAGAAATCCTTGGCTATGGTTACTTGTCGCGTGGTTCACACATCCATTTCTGTTACAAAAGCATGTGATAACCCAGTCATTAAAGACCTCATGTACCTAAAGTGTGTGTCCACTTCCTCTTCCCCTCCATACAGGCTCCAGCGCTGGGGACCCTGATGGGAGTGTACCTCCCCTGCATCCAGAACATCTTCGGGGTGATCCTGTTCCTGCGGATGACCTGGATGGTCGGCATCGGAGGAGTCATTGGCTCCTTCATCATCGTCTTCATGTGCTGTTCCACTGTAAGTACCTGTGTTCGAATCTGAGACACCTACATGCAGGGATGGAAATTAAGCTAGCACGCTAGCCTGTGGCTAGTACTTTTTAGACCGAATTAGTACAAATTGCAGTCTACTAGCCTGGCTGGCCAGTGCCCAAAATCCTTAACTTCCATCCCTGCCTGCATGTAATGAGACTGTGTTAGCCTTTTTCAGCTAAAGTCTAGGCAGTCTAACCTCTACGGGATGGGAGTCCCTAAACCATGATGGTTGTTGCTAACGTGCGCTAATGTGACTAGAATGACGTTGTATACAACAGCCAACTTTCCGGGACATAGACATGTCTTATATGGGCCGAAAACTGAAATTCTTGTTAATCTAACTGCAGTGTCCAATTAACAGTAGCTATTACAGTGAAAAAATACCATGCTATTGTTTGAGGAGAAAAAACTTTTATCACGGCAACTGGTTTGATACATTCACCTCTGAAGGTAAATAATGTACTTACATTCAGTAATCTTGCTATGATTTTGTCATCCCAGAGATAAAATGTAGCATAGATTTGTTTTATTCTTATGTTCAAATGTAGGAACTGGGGTCTACAGTTTGACCCCACTGCTGTCTCTGGCTCCACACCCACCCCGCCCGGCCATCTAGATGTGTGAAAGTTAGTGTATAAGCTAATGATCCATCATGTATGACATTCCTGGGAGTGTGTAAGCTTACATTTTTTATTACCATAGCATTTTTCTATGTTCTCTATAGTTATGTACTTGAAAATGTATCAATTGACCAATTCGGCACATTTGGGCAAACTCCTGGCAGACTTGATACAAAATATTGTGCAGTAATGTAATTCTTCCCTTGATCAGTCTGAAACTTTGCACACACACTGCTGTCATCTGGTGGCCAAAGGCTATATTACACCTAGACTCCTATCTGAAAGAATGGCCTTTCTCTTGCATTTCAAAGATGATGGAAGAAAAAAACATAACAAAAATAGCTACATTTTTTTGATTGTATTATCTTTTACCAGATCTAATGTGTTATATTCTCCTACATGAATTTCACATTTCCACAAACTTCAGTGTTTCCTTTCAAATGGTATCAAGACTATGCATATCCTTGCTTCATTTTAGGTGAAAAAAATTGAAAAAAGGTTACGATCGTTTGTCAATGTCTTCATGTGCTGTTACACAGTAAGTGTCTTTCAAATCAGTGCAGCAATATCTAACAAGTCATCTAACAATTCCACAACAATTACCTAATACACACAAATCTAAGTAAAGGAATTTAATAAGAATATATACATATAAATATATGGATGAGAAAATGACCGAGCGGCATAGGCAAGATGCAATAGATGGTATAAAATACAGTATATACATATGAGATGAGTAATACAAGATATGTAAACATTATTAAAGTGGCATTATTAAAGTGACTAGTGATCCATTTCTTAAAGTGGCAAATGATTTCAAGTCTGTATGTAGGCAGCAGCCTCACTGTGTCTGTGTTACTCATGGGGTTGGGGGGTTGAATTTGGGGGTGGACTGCATGCTAGACTGTGTTAGACTGATGAGCTAAAGTCTATGCTCCTTTGTTAATGTCTTCATGTGCTATTTCATCCTAACTACAGTGCCTTCAGAAAGTATGTACACCTCTTGACTTTTTCCACATTTTGTTGAGTTACAGGCTGAATAAAACATGTATTAAATTACAATTTTGTGTCACTGGCCTAACCACAATCCCCAATAGTGTCAAAGTGTAATTATTTTTTCTTTTTTTTAACAAATTAAATATTAATGAAAAGATGAAATGTCTTGAGTCAATAAGTATTCAACCCCTTTACTATGGCAAGCCTAAATAAGTTCAGAGGTACACATTTGCTCAAAAAGTCACATAATAAATTGCATGGACTGATTTTTGAATGACTACCTCATCTCTGTACCCCACACATCTGTAAGGTCCCTCAGTCGAGCATTACATTTCAAACACAGATTCAACCACAAAGACCAGGGAGATTTTCCAATGCCTCACAAAGAAGGGCACCTATTGGTAGATGGGTAAAAAAAAAAAGCAGACAGTGAATATCCCTTTGAGCATGGTGAAGTTATTAATTGCACTTTGGATGGTGTATCAATACACCCAGTCACTACAAAGATACAGGCGTCCTTCCTAACTCAGTTGCCGGAGAGGAAGGAAACTGCTCAGAGATTTCACCATGAGGCCATTGGTGACTTTAAAACAGTTACAGAGTTTAATGACTTTGATAAGAGATGGATCAACAACATTGTAGTTACTCCACAATACTAATCTAAATGACAGAGTGAAAAGAAGGAAGCTATTCCAAAACATGCACCCTGTTTTCAATAAGGCACTAAAGTAAACAAGAAACAAACTTTATGTCCTGAAATCAAAGCGTTATATTTGAGGCAAATACAACACAACACATTAGTGAGTACCACTCTTCATATTTTCAAGCATGGTGGTGGCTGCATCATGTCAAGGGAATGCTTGTCATCGGCAAGAACTAGGGATTTTGTTTTGGGATAAAAATGAATGGAATAGAGCCAAGCACAGGCAAAATCCTATAGGAAAACCTGGTTCAGTCTGCTCTCCAACAGACACTGGGAGACAAATTCACCTTTCAGCAGGACAATAACCTAAAACACAAGGCCAAATATACACTGGAGTTGCTTACCAAGGTGACATTGAATGTTCCTGAGTGCCCTAGTTACAATTTTTAATTAAATCGGATTTAAAATCTATGTCAAGATTTGAAAATGGCTGTCTAGCAATGATCAAAAACCAACTTGACAGAGCTTGAAGAATTTTGAAAATAATAAAGTGCAAATATTGTAGAATAGAGGTGTGCAAAGCTCTTAAAGACTTACCCAGAAAGACTCACAGCTGTAATTGCTGCCAAAGGTGATTCTAACATGTATTGACTCAGGGGTGTGAATATTTATGTATATTAGATATTTCAGTATTTCGTTTTCAGTAAATTTGCTAAAATTTCTAAAAACATGCTTTCACTTTGTCATTATGAGGTATTGTCTGTCGATGGGTGAGAGAAAAATAATCAATTTAATTTTGAATTCAGGCTGTAACACAACAAAATGTGGAATAAGTCAAGGGGTATGAATCATTTCTGAAGGCACTGTATGTTTATTTACATGTATATTAACGTAACCTTTACTCGGCTACGTAGCCCATTAAGAACAACTTTTCTTTTACAATAACAAACTGGATGGTTAAGAGGTGAACAGTTTAAAACAAGTGACAATGTTTCCTAGCCACCATTGTCAGCACAACCATTTTTAATGCTATGCCCTTAGCACCGAACAAGGTGTCACTGAGCAGTGGCAGCTACAATATGATTGGGTTTGCCTGTTTGACATGTGTTTGTCATAATACAGTACATCACGTTGGTTTCTCCCGAATGATCTCAATGCATGATTCTCATTCTGTACTGCCAAAGAGAGGAGGTGCACTTACATGTACCAGTAGACCCCATTTTATTGCAAACATGTCAACTCATGTCAGCGCCAATGTTCTCTCTATGGGTTTGACTTCAGTTTTGATCCCATGAAATGCGGATCAATGCGATGGCTCGTTTAAAAGCTACCGAATATTACACTGAACAAAAATGTAAACGCAACATGTAAAGTGCTGGTCCCATGTTTCATGAGTTCAAGTAAAAGATCCCAGAAATTTTCCGTAGGCACAAAAAGCTTATTTATCTCAAATTTTGTGCACAAATTTGTTTACATCCCTGTTGGTGAGCATTTTATCCTTTGTCAAGATAATCTATCCACCTGACAGGTGTGGCATATCACAAAACTGATTAAACAGCATGATTATTACACAGGTGCACCTTGTGCTGGGGACAATAAAGGCCACTCTAAAATGTGCAGTTTTGTCACACAACACAATGCCACAGATGTCTCAAGTTTTGGGTGAGCATGCAATTTTTTAATAATGGATTTAATGGTGCTCCGTGGGATGTTCAAAGTTTCTGATATTTTTTTATAACCCAACCCTGATCTATACTTCTCCACAACTTTATCCCTGACCTGTTTGGAGAGCTATTTGGTCTTCATGGTGCCACTTGCTTGGTGGTGCCCCTTGCTTAGTGGTTTTGCAGACTCTGATTCCTTTCAGAACAGGTGTATATATACTGAGATCATGTGACAGATCATGTGACACTTAGATTGCACACAGGTGGACTTTATTTAACTAATTATTTGACTTCTGAAGGTAATTGGTTGCACCAGATCTTATTTAGGGGCTTCATAGCAAAGGGGAGGAATGCACACACCGCTTTTCTGTTTTTTTATTTTTTTATTTTTTTTAAACAAGTTATTTTTTTCATTTCCCTTCACCAATTTGGACTATTTTGTGTATGTACATTACATGAAATCCAAATAAAAATCCATTTAAATTACAGGATGTTATGCAACAAAATAGGAAAAACGCCAAGGGGGATGAATTATTTTGCAAGGCACTGTATAGTCTATTAAGCAACTAATTCTAAACATTAAGAAATATTGAAATTTCATCAATCACAAATTACATGAACCTCTCCTGGAATAGATTTTTTTTTTTAAATACTAAACCCTCCCCTTTTGAAAGAACATGACCCTCCCCATTTTCCTCAAGGTAACCATTCTGTCAATTTTGATCATTCCCTATGCATGTATTTATAATGTACTTACCCAGGAGCAAGCAAATTAATATAAAGTGAAGTGGCATGTTTAATTACTTGGTGGTTACACTGTAACAACCTTTGCAGACAATAGGCTAACATGCTGACCACACCGGACTCGTCGCGTGCGCGAGCGTCGCAAGATATATTTAGAAATCCATGTTATTCAATTATTGCACCCACACTGCTTGCGCGCGCCAACGAGCGTCTGCGATACCAAGGTCTAAAATAGAACTCCTTTCTATTTCTGACACAGATCGCGCTGAAAGTCCTGCCTCTCCCATCTCCTCATTGGTTTATAGAAGCAGGTACCCACGTGCCATCTCCTCATTGGTTATACCCACATGGGTGATTGAAAGACGAACTGTTTTGCCGGTTGTCGTTGTAATAATATGAAAGTTTAGATGCCGATCACCATATAAGTTCAAAGATGAAAAAGCCTGGAAGGAGGAGAGATGACTAGAAACGATTCGGTTGACCGTTTTAGGTGTGGATTAATTGTCGGAGTAGAGGACCTTGTGCATTTCAGGTAAAATAACAACTCAATGTTTATATCCCAGGACAAATTAGCTAGCAACAGCAAGCTAGCTAAATAGGACAATTAGCTAGCAAGTGCAAGCTAACTAGCTAAATCGCCATACATGTTTAATGCTTTTCGACCTGTCCCCAAATTAATGTAATTGGTTCAGAGTTTGTTTTGATATTTTAACCTGCGTGTCGTGATCGCATTTGGTGTAGGGGGACAAAATAAATGTATGCATGATAGTGCACAATGGCGCACGCGCGCAGCCGGTTTGGGTTCCGTGTAACCAGGAGAAATATGGAGACGAGAAAATTTTGATCATATTCAAACCATTCAAATATAATTCCACATTTCAAACTTAAAGCAATAACATTTGTAAAATGTACTAACTAGATAGTAAAACGTACTAACACAGGTTGGTAAAGCTAGCTAGCTAGCATTTCCCAATTTTACACTAATGTAGCTAAGCACTGGCACAATGTCAACACGTTTTCCAACTCTGTCAACAAATGTTACAAAAATGCCATAAAACATATAAAACATTTAGTTACCGATGTTATTTCACTATTACAAACCTTTATAAGCACAACAAATTAAGAGACAGAAATAGCAAAATAGTGCAGTATGAAGATAGGCAGAAATTTCTTCTCCAATAGAAATCCCCGATCACACTTATTGGCAATGTCATGGCGACGTTGGCTAGCTAAGCTCATGCGCAGAAACATGTCATCGGGTCTAACGGCCATCTCACACCGAACAGCTCATGTGGAGGCCATCAAATCAAGAACAAGTTTTATTGGCACATACACCGGATAGGTACAGTGAAATGTGTTGTTTTACAGGGTCAGCCATAGTAGTACGGTGGCCCTGGAGCAAATTAGGGTTAAGTGCCTTGCTCAAGGGCACATTGTAAGGTTTTTCACCTTGTCAAAGGCACTCGATATAAAGTTATTTTTGACAAAAATTTAAACATGTCAGTTTGTCACTTTCACAAAGTTGGAGTAATAACATGTTCAACTACTTAAGACATTGGCTCAAATCTAGGTTGTGCCTTAAGATGTCGAGAAAATGAACAACTAAGGAAGAATTTTTCACTTCTCTCATTGACTTGTCAAACCCCAAACCCCAAACCCCGGCCTGGTCTGCTTGGTCTGTTTCGCAAGTGTCCCCGGAAGTCTTGCGATGTGCCTCTGGGTTTAGAAACTCTGTGGAAATAGCATGTGGCTTCCATTTTGGCTGCAGAGGACAGTGTGAGAGGTCATTGTGACATTTTTCCTGTGAACTCTCAATTCTACAAAAACGCAAAAGAAACTCATGAAACATTTTGTGACATTGTACGTTTGCACATTCAAAATAAGAACATAAGAAGCCAGAAGAATGCTGGACTGTCACCAGGAAATTATGTCACACTGACCTCACACCTCTTACACTCTCTTCTGCAGCCAAAATGGAAGCCTGTCTCTTCTGTCTCTTAATTTGTTGTGTTTATAAAGGTTTGTAATGTTCAAAAATTTAATTTAAGTCTCAAAATAGTGAAATAGCATCGATTTTGTAACAACATTGTAATTACAGAGTTGGTTGTTAAAGATTAATACATTGTAAGTACAATTTAACTAAAAGGGTTATACCTATTGTTCGCCTGTCTTCTGGTTAGCCTATTGTCTGCTGCGGTTGTTACATTGTAACTACATGGTAATTATAAAGGTTATACCCTACTGAGTTTCACTTTACATTAAGTTGCTTGCTCCTGGGTAGGTACACTATAATTACAAATACAAGTATATCCAATATAACTACATTGTTCTTACATTACACCTGATTCAGTATAACCTTTGAGGCAGGTCATAACATAGAAATAAACAAATTGAAAATGATCGGTAGCCATTGCATTACATGTGGATTCGATGGTAGTGGCACCTTGTAACAAGGTCAGATTTTGGTTTGAGTTATTAACATGGTCAGTCAAAGGTGACTTTCAAACATGTAATTACAAAACATACGTTGCATAGTGGAACAAGAAATGTGTAATAACATCAGTAATTACACATGGGGATAACCTTCAGCAAGTGGACGTGTAATCCTTGTTTAATTGTGTAATAACTGATAATGCTACAACAATATTACCAAGTAATTATATAGTAACACTTATGTAATTACTATGGTGTTACTACAGTTATTACAGTTATTACTGTTACATAGTAATAGGGGTAACTTAAAATTCTTACCGGTTCTTAAATTGTTACCGGTTCTTTTCTGCATATGGATCTTTCTTTTGACGCAAAAACCCACTACTGGTGTGCGTGGCCAAAGAGCTCTATTTTTGTTATCCTCGCAAGGGGATAACCACATTATCCTCGCAAGGGGAAAACCACATTATCCTCGCAAGGGAGAGAGAGAGAGAGAGAAAGAGAGAGAGAGAGAGACTATTTTCACTCATCACACACGATGCTGTTACTGTTTATTATCTATCCCGTTGCCTAGTCACTTTATCCCTACATACAGTGCATTTGTAAAGTATTCAGACCCCTTGACTTTTTCCAGATTTTGTTACGTTACAGCCTTATCCTACAATTTACAAATTGTATGTTTTTCCTCTTCAATCTACACACAATACCCCATAATGACAAAATGAAAACAGGTTTTTAGAATTTCTTTCAAATGTATTAAAAATAAAGAACAGAAATACCTTATTTACAAAAGTATTCAGACCCTTTGCTATGAGACTCGGACTTGAGCTCAGGTGCATTCTGTTTCCATTGATCATCCTTGAGATGTTTCTACAATTTTATTGGAGTCCACCTGTGGTAAATTCAATTGATTGACATGATTTGTAAAGGCACACACCTGTCTATATAAGGTTCCACAGTTGAGAGTGCGTGTCAGAGCAAAAACCAAGCCATGAGGTCGAAGGAATTGTCCGTAGAGCTCCGAGACAGGATTGTGTTGAGGCACTGATCTGGGGAAGGGTACCAAAACATTTCTGCAGCATTGAAGGTCCCCAAAAACACAGTGTCCTCCATCATTCTTAAATGGAAGAAGTTTGGAACCTCAAAGACTCTTCCTAGAGCTGGTCACTCGGCCAAACTGAGCAATCGGGGGAGAAAGGCCTTGGTCAGGGAGGTGATGAAAAACCCGATGGTCACTCTATAAGAGATCCAGAGTTCCTCTGTGGAGATGGAGAACCTTCCAGAAGGACAACCATCTCTGTAGCACTCCACCAATTAGGCCTTTATGGTAGTGGCCAGAACTCCAAGCCCGCTTGGAGTTTGCCAAAAGGCACCTGAAGGACTCTTAGACAATGAGAAACAAGATTATCTGGTCTGATGAAACCAAGATTGAACTTTTTGGCCTGAATGCCAAGCGTCACGTCTGGAGGAAACCTGGCACCATCCCTATGGTGAAGCATGGTGGTGGCAGCATCATGCTGTGGGGATGTTTTTCAGTGGCAGGGACTGGGAGATTAGTCAGGATTGAGGGAAAGATGAACGGAGCAAAGTACAGAGACTGGGTCAGACTGGGTCAGAGGTTCACCTTCCAACAGGACAATGACCCTAAGCACACAGCCAAGACAACGCAGGAGTGGCTTCGGGACAAGTCTCTGAATGTCCTTTAGTGGCCCAGCCACAGCCCAGACTTGAACCCGAACGAACATCTCTGGAGAGACCTGAAAAAAGCTGTGCAGCGATGCTCCACGTCCAACCTCATAGAGCTTGAGAGGATCTGGATATTTGGGAGAAACTCCCCAAATACTGGTTTTCCAAGAAGAGTCGAGGCTGTAATCGCTGCCCAAGGTGTTTCAACACAGTACTGAGTAAAGGGTCTGAATACTTATGTAAATGTGATATTTACGTTTTTTTTTTTTTATAAACTTGCAAAGATTTCTAAAAAACACTTTTTCCCTTGTCATTATGGAGTATTGTGTGTAGATTGGTGAGGGGAAAAACGATATAATCCATTTTAGAATAAGGCTGTAGCGAAACAAAATTTGGAAAAAGTCAAGAGGTCTGAATACTTTCCTAATGCACTGTATAAATGTTATCAAAATTGGCAATCTAAGTTGGTTCAGTCTGAACATCTCACCATTGGTTTGGCATTGGTAGCTTAGATGGTGTAGCAGGAGATACTCGCCCAAATGTTCACATTTTCCACATGTACTGTGCCTTCAGAAAGTATTCATACCCCTTGACTTATTCCACATTTTGTAGTGTTACAGCCTGAATTCAAAATTGATTAAACCGATTTCGATTTTCACCCCCCTACACACAATAGCTCATAATGACAAATTGAAAACATGTTTAGTAATGTTTGCTAATTTATTTTAAATGAAATAGAAAAATATAACATTTACATAAGTGAATACTTTATAGAAGCACATGTGGCAGCAATTAAAGTTGTAAGTCTTTCTGGGTAAGTCTCTAAGAGCTTTCCAAACCTGGATTGTGCAACATTTGCCCATTATTCTTTTCAAAATTCTTCAAGCTCTGTGAAATTGGTTGTTGATAATTGCTAGACAACCATTTGCATGTCTTGCCAGAGATTTTCATGTTGATTTAAGTCAAAACTGTAACTTGGCCACTCGGGAATATCCAATGTTGTCTTTGTACATTTGGCCTTGTTTTTAAGGTTATTGTCCTGCTGAAAGGTAAATGTGTCTCCCAGTGTCTGAAAAACTCCTCAGTCCTTAATGAGTGCAACCATATCCATAACATGATGCAGCCACCACTATGCTTGAAAATATGGAGAATGGAACATGTGTTCTATTGGATTTGCCCCAAACATAACACTTTGTATTCAGGACAAAAAGTGAATTGCTTTGCCACATTTTTTGCTTCATCACTTTAGTGCCTTGTTGCAAACAGGATGCATGTTTTGGAATATTTTTATTCTATACAGGCATCATTCTTTTCACTCTTTCAATTAGGTTAGTATTGTGGAGTTACTACAATGTTGTTGATCCATTCTCCGTTTTTTATTATCACAGCCACTAAACTCTCTATCTGTTTTAAATTCACCATTGGCCTCATGGTGACATCCCTGAGCAGTTTCCTTCCTCTCCGGCAACGCCAAATTTTTTCTCCTGAACTTATTTAGGCTTGCCATAACAAAGGGGTTGAATACTTATTGACTCAAGACATTTCAGCTTTTCATTTTTTATTAATTTGTAGAACTTTCGAAAAACAGAATTCCACTTTGACACTATGGGGTATTGGGTGTAAATGAAGGCTGTAAATCAACAAAATGTGGAAAAAGTCAATGTGTGTAAATACTTTTTGAAGGCACTATAAGTCTATGGCAATTGTATTGACATTGAAATGCATTGGGAGCTCATTTAAATATTGTTGTAGTACAAAATGTATATAGCAAATATTTTCTCTAACAATCTAAGTTAGTACAGTCTGCACATTTGGAAGTTGGTTTCGTGTTAAGCTATTAAACGACTTGAGCGGAATAAATCAAATAATAATAATATGAGTAAGAAAAAAATCGAGAGTTGTTCATTGCTTTGCATGCACACCTAACTAGACGTTGGACTGATATCTGTGCCCAGTGGGTGTTGATTGGATAATACATGTTAAATTGACTTTTTCCTCTCGTATTTCCTCCATTAATCCTCCATATTGTTTATGTTTATCAATGATATATATTCCTTGCTATTTAAAATGTGCCATTTTATATAAAGTATTTACATTTGAAAGATAAATATGGGTAACGAAAAATAATGAACTCGGATGGTACAAGGACACAAATCCTCTGAGATGTAGATCAAAGCATGTTGAAAAAAGACCTGTGGAAAGAGAACCCTGAAGATACACACACACACACACACACACACACACACACACACACACACACACACACACACACACACACACACACACACACACACACACACACACACCCTATCAGTCACACAGCTCAGCCCTGAGCCCTGGCACGCTGGGGCTTGAGTGTGATCAGTCTCGGAGCAGCCCCCTCCTGTCTTCCCCTGAGCCCCTTACATAACTCAGCTAGTCTCTGAGCCTACCGCAAAGCAGATAAGACAATCCAGGGGAGAGAGAATGCCACACTACATCAGCCAGGAGAGATATGGTGTGTGTATGTGTGTGTGTGTGTGTGTGTGTGTGTGTGTGTGTGTGTGTGTGTGTGTGTGTGTGTGTGTGTGTGTGTGTGTGTGTGTGTGTGTGTGTGTGGGGGGGGGTGTATGTCCATGCATGTGTGCATGTGTGTGCAATGGTAGTAGGAGCAACGCATCTGAGTGTCTTCCCGCTCCCGTTGGACAAACAGCCATATAAATAAGCTCTGCGCAGAGCACTCCCTTTACTGGCTGTGTTCTCAAACCAAAATAACTATCCCGAAATTGGTTCTGTTATCGTTTTCAGAACATACATTAGGTTGCGGCAAATGTTCTCATAAAACGAAAACTGTCCAGTTGTGCTGATGATTATACAATGTTTGTGTAAAACATTCGCCTGAAATTGCAAGAACATTCCCAAAACACATTTCTTCTGTTCTTTGATTTGATTTGATTTGATTAGGATCTCTGTCAGTCTCCATTTGGACAAATCTTCAAAGAGTGCTTAAACATTAAAATACAATTGATAATACAATCACATTTTCACATATAACATACTGTTGCAAACAACAAACATAATACACTGACATATTGATCAGATAAATACTCTAACAGGCTGAAAAGATACAGTAGTTTGGTTCCTTGATCTACCATAGTCATGCACAACCTTCCAATTTATTATATTTAAATGGTTCTAAAGTATTGTTTGAATTTATATATTGAAAGGTTTCCAGTTTGCTCAAATAAATTATTAAATGTATTCATTGCTCTGAATCGAAATGTTATTTTGCCTATTCCTCTTTTCTGCCAGAATAACACATAGATGGTGTACAACTTATTTATAGTATTGACTGAATGTCTGTCTCTTACCAACTGAATACTGTTGTGAATAGGCTGTTTTAAATGGTGTACATTGTGAAATTAAATAAGCATGTTTTTTTTAAATTACAGTGCATTCGGAAAGTATTCCAACCCCTTGACTTTTTCCACATTTTGTTATGTTACAGCCTTATTCTAAAATTGATGAAATCGTTTTTTCCCCTCATCAATCTACACACAATACCCCATAATGACAAAGCATAAACAGGTTTAGACATTTTAGACATTCAAAGCTGAATTATCACATTTACATAAGTATTCAGACCCTTTACTCAGTTCTTTGTTGAAGCACCTTTGGCAGCAATTACAGCCTCGACACTTCTTGGGTATGACGCTTCAAGTTTGGCACACCTGTATTTGGGGAGTTTCTCCCATTCTTTTCTGCAGATCCTCTCAAGCTCTGTGAGAGATGTTCGATCGGGTGCGGCCTCTGTCTGAGCCACTCAAAGACATTCAGAGACTTTTCCCGAAGCCACTCCTGTGTTGTCTTGGCTGTGTGCTTAAGGTTGTGGTCCTATTGGATGGTGAACCTTTGCCCCAGTCTGAGGTCCTGAGCGCTCTGTAGCAGGTTTTCATCAAGGATCTCTCTGTACTTTGCTCCATTCATCTTTCCCTCGATCCTGACCAGTCTCCCAGTCCCTGTTGCTGAAAAACATCCCCACAGCTTGATGCTGCCACCACCATGCTTCACCGTATGGATGGTACCAGGTTTCCTCCAGACGTGACACTTGGCATTCCGGCGGAAGAGTTCAATCTTGGTTCCATCAGACCAGAGAATCTTGTTTCTCGTGGTCTGAGAGTCCTTTAGGTGCTTTTGGCAAACTCCAAGCGGGCTGTCATGTGCCTTTTTATTGAGGAGTAGCTTCTATCTGGCCACTCTACCATAAAGGTCTGATTGGTGGAGTGCTGCAGAGAGGGTTGACCTTCTGGAAGGTTCTACCATCTCCACAGAGGAACTCTGGAGGTCTGTCAGAGTGAACATCAGGTTCTTGGTCACCTCCCTGACCAAGGCCTTTCTCCCCTGATTGCTCAATTTGGCCAGGCGGCCAGCTCTTGGAAGAGTCTTGGTGGTTCTGAACTTCTTCCATTTAAGAATGATGGATGCCACTGTGTTCTTGGGGACCTTCAATGCTACAGAAATGTTTTGGTACCTTTCCCCAGATCTGTGCCTCGACACAATCCTGTCTCGGAGCTCTACGTAGAATTCCTTTGACCTCATGGCTTGTTTTTTTTCCTGACATGCAATTTCAACTGTGGGACCCTTTATAGACAGCTGTGTGACTTTCCAAATCATGCCCAATCAATTGAATTTACCACAGGTGGACTCCAATCAAGTTGTAGAAACATCTCAAGGATGATCAATGGAAACAGGATGCACCTGAGCTCAATTTCGAGTCTCATAGCAAAGGGTCTGAATATTTATGGAAATACGGTATTTCATTGTTATTTTTGCAAAATTTTCGAAAAACCTGTTTTCACTTTGTCCTTATGGGGTATTGTGTGTAGATTGGTGAGGAAAATGTTATATTTAATAAAGTGTGGAAAAAGGGAAGAGGTCTGAGTACTTTCCAAATGCACTGTGTCTTGTTGATTGATGACCACCCAAGACCATTGTGAATGACTTCAACAGAGTAATCATATCTCCACCTTAAAACAACCCTTGCTTCCTAATCTCACTTGCTGATGCTTTCCCCCAGACCAATAGTTCACCTGACTCCCAATTAATGTTTGGGTTATTTGGTTAAGAATTTTTCCCGGTAAATATTTAGCTATCCTTATGATCATAAAAGCATTTTTTTAAACTTATTTTTTAGAGATTAGTTATTTGAGATGACCATGATACGCAGTTGTCTTGCTGCACCTCTAGTAGTTTGGTTTCTGCCACTTCCTCAATTTGTACTCCCCTCATGCTTAATCACATCCTATGTTGTGTTGGCCTTTTCCTTGTGGAACAGACCAATATAACCTTGGTTTTCTTGGCGTTCAAAACAAGTTTGTTCCGGCAAACCCACTCTCTGATGTTTCCCAGATCTACTTGTAGAGCTTGCTGTACCAGTTGAACCGATTATCTTGCTGTATAAATTGTAGTATCATCTGCAAATATAGTATCTTGAGTTTCAGATAAGGCATAAGGAAGGTTGTTGGTATATTTTAAGTAAAGAAGAGGCCCAAGGCAGCTGCCCTGCGGTATTCCACAGTTTAAAGCATGAGGGGAAGAAAACAACCCATTGATATAGGTGGACTGTTTCCTCTCAGTTAGATAGCAAAGCTGCCTCCTTAAACCCATAATGCAATAATTTTGTCAAAAAGATTTAATTATCCACTAAATCACATGCTGCACTGAAATCTAAAAATAGTAAACCCACAAACCTGCCATTATCCATAGCACTGAGCCACTGGTCAGGCATGTCAACCAATGTAGTGGTAGTGGAATGGTTTTTGCGATATGCTTGCTGATTGGCTGTGATCATATCATTATTTTACATGTACTCCCATGTTTGTCTACACACAATACCCTCCAATATCTTACTAAGTGAAGGGAGTAGACTGATTGGTCGACTATTGGCAGGAGTAATGGGTTCTTTGCTGTCTTTCGGGATTGGACACAGCTTAGCATGCTTCATACATTTGGAAAATTCCCCTTTTCCAGTGATCGATGTCATATGTATTTCAGTGAAGCTGCAATCTGGGGAGCAGCATAACGAAGTAAAACATTTTCCATAAAATCATATAACCCGTAGATTTACCATTGGGTAATGACTTCAATAGTTTTAACACTTCCTCTACTGACACCAATGGTAGACTAACAGAGCAGGTTTTTTTGCTCATAATACGATCATCAATCGTGGACAACAGCATGTTTGGAAGAATGGGTGTTTACATTATCTCTCAGTAAATTTGTTTTCTTTGTAAAAAATAATCTGGAATTTTTTTGGCAATATCAGCTAGTTTTGTTATTTTCTCCCATCAAGCTCCACACTAGATGGGCATGATGAGATAGATGTACCCTTGAGATAGATGTACCCAGTTAAGTAAGCCCTTAATTGTATTCCATACCTTTTTTGAATAATTTTTACAATCAATAAATGCATTTTTGTAATAAAAAAAAAAGTTTTCATATGATTAAATTAACTGCATTATTAGGTAGTGTTCTATAATTATGTTCATCAATTCCCTGTTTATATTTGGCTGCTAAGACTTTTGCCATATGATGCCTCACCCAGTTCATCATCAATCCATGGAGATGGACAAGCCCAAACTGTACTCTTTCTTACATGATGGTCCATTACCCCAGTGATTTAAATAATCCTCTAGATAAATCAGCTCCCAGGTTACAGCAGCCAAATCATTTTGAAATTACTCATGATTAAATGTTAAAAGATTTCTCTTGACCACAATCCTTGTGGGTTTCTTTGGAACCTTGGTGTTCATGGTGGTGGTCACAATATTAGGTCCAGGCTACTGGCATTGATCTGGCCTTTAAGCATTGCAATGGTATATTACAGAAGATCAGATCAATGCACGTTTCTGAACGGTGACCAAACTTAGTTGATAATCTAGTAGTGTCATTAACCATGTGTTTCAAACCACAACTCTCGGCATATCTCATTAATTTAGTTATATTTGAATTATAACGATCCTTCCAATTTATATTGAAATCACCCCAGATGAATACTGTACATCTCTGTTACTATCTGTGGCCTGGTCAAACCCAGTGCATTTGTCATCCAGATAAGACACATGTAACGCCTGTCGTCGGAAGGAGTGGACCAAAGCGCAGCGTGGAAAGTGTTCATGATTTTATTTATCAAAGAAACACTTGAACAAAGTAACAAAACGAAAGCGAACAGTTCTGTCAGGTAACAGAGACTAAACAGAAAATAACTACCCACAAAACACAGGTGGGAAAAAGGCTGCCTAAGTATGATTAACCAATCAGAGACAACGATAGACAGCTGCCTCTGATTGGGAACCACACTCGGCCAAAAACAAAGAAATAGAAAACATAGAAATAAAGACACTAGAATGCCCACCCTAGTCACACCCTGGCCTAACCAAAATAGAGAATAAAAGCCTCTCTATGGCCAGGGTGTGACAACACCTTAGAGCTAAGAGGTCTATACACACATCCTACCAATATGGGTGTCTGGTGAGGCAGATCTACTTGAGCCCATAATGCCTCTACTTGACATACATTAAGGTCATCCCTCATTTTATAAGGTATATGATTCTGAATGTACAATGTTACACCAACACCATTCCTATTTCTGTCCCTTCTAAGTAGACTATATCCATGAATGTTAATTTGCCCCCAATTTGCCCATGCATCCAAATGCTCTTTCGGTTAAAGCTAAAATATTATTTATGTTGACCAACTTTAAAACCTTATGTATTTTGTTAGGAAGGCTACATAGAGTGCGTAACTTGAGCTATATGCAGACCTTTCCTTGTCAAGGGAAGATCAATAGAGCATGTATTCGTTATAGTTTAAGTTGTCATTATACACTAAAGCACACAAACTCAGATTTGAACATTGGATTAAAATAGCCAGGGAGTTACTCTAGAGTCCCGATACAGTTGGATTAAAATAGCCAGGGAGTTACTCTAGAGTCCCGATACAGTTGGATTAAAATAGCCAGGGAATTACTCTAGAGTCCCAATACAGTTGGATTAAAATAGCCAGGGAGTTACTCTAGAGTCCCGATACAGTTGCATTAAAATAGCCAGGGAGTTACTCTAGAGTCCCGATACAGTTGCCCGTTGATGTAAAGTTTATCCATCACCAAGAAGACTTGTTGGTTTAGGCAACGCTTTTCTTTCAGGATGGGATACAGTTTTTTTCCCTTTCATTGATCTCTATGGGGAAGTGATCATTCATTCCAAAAGCAGTGTCTCTGAGTTCTCTGCGCCTACTCTTCGTCATTTCCTTTTTCTTAAAATGTTCAAAACATTCAATAATAGCCCAGGGCCTATTCCCAGAGGCCTTACCCATTCTATGGACTTTGGAGAAAGTGACATTACGCATCTGTGGGAAGTTTCAGTTGAGTTGACATAAAGTCTCGGACAGCATCCTCACAGTCTCTGCTGTTGTCATTCTCAGGTATACCTGAGAAGATGAGATTGTCCCGCATTGATCGACCCTGTACATCAAGCAAGGTTTCTTTCTTTAAGTTATTTGTTTTCCCTTTGCACCACCTCCACTTTGCCATGAATAGAGTCTACAGTACCTTTCAGCTCTGTTCTCTTTCCTCAGATCATCAACCTGACATTGGCTGAATTCTAGACTGGTACATAATGCATTGATGTCTTCTTGTAGTATATCCATGAGATCAAGTTTGGCAAGCCTTTAATTGATGGATTTCAGCAAGTCAACATCCATCTCCATGAACCTCTCCCCACCCTCTTGCTTGGGGATGGTTTGGTGCCATCGTTGATACTGCTTGGCCAATTTGGCTTTGGTTTGTTTTGTTGATTGTATTTGTTGTCTGAAACAGCACTTGAACCTTCCGAAACCTGCAACATGTTTCTTTGAGCTTGTAAGTATCTCTCGTCAATGAATCCTTCAAGCTCTTCAATGGATTCTGAAGCATCCAGCGTATTTGCAGGCAGAGTAAAAAATATATAAAACCAACCATGTGTCTTTCCGGATGTATACAGGCCATCAGTAGATAAACCCAATACAAATGGTGTACTCACTCCTGTGTACTCACTCCTTGTGTACTCACTCCTGCCTGTTATATTGAACTATTTGCCACAAACAATTAACTCAAGATCGGACTACATGAAATCTGTCTGTATGAACGTGTATAAACCCTGTAATAAGTGAAGTGTCGTCCTGGTAGGACCTGGTTCCCAGAATGTTTCATTAGGTTGTGGGAGCAATCTGTTTGGAACATTGTGGGGAACATCACAAAAGATATGTTCCCAAAACACAAAAGCTGTCCAGTTGTGCAGATGATTATACAATGTTTCTTTTAGGGTGTAAAAAAAACCTTCACTTGATGATACAAGAACATTCCCAGAACACATTTTTTTATAATCTTTAATAAAACAAAATTTCTTTAGGTTGTGGGAACATGACAAGAGATATGTTTCCAAAGGACAGTGAAATACTCCTTGATATTAAAATAGGCACGACAAGCTGCTAATAAAAAACGCAGAGTTATTGATACACTTGGCTACTCATTCATTGCAGCTGCAGCGGTGAGTGGAAGTATGTTTTGTAATAGTGATGAATAAAAACAGTGTTGACAGTGCTGAATAAAATGTATACATGAACTCACTCATAAAAGCAGGATCTCTTTGCTGTTTTCTTTGACAGTCTCTCTCTGGCTAGTATCAAACTTTGCTGTGACTGGGATCCCGGAAGCCACAGTGATTTGAGGTGTCCGATTGGCCAGCGCAGTAGGGGCACTTGATTTAGCCACAGATCTCCCAGTCCGCAGGGTAGGCAGAGTTTGTCTTTTCAGACCAATTAAATGGGAAAAAATGGGAAAACTTTGCCTACCTGGTGCGCAGGGTTTCTGAATCAAGTACACCTACCGCCAACAGCGCAACACAGATTTAAAAAATTTAGCGAATTACTTCATGCCTTTATCGTTGGATTTTCGACATAAATGTTTGGTGATTGACTAGTGTTAGGTTCTACATTTACATTTACATTTAAGTCATTTAGCAGACGCTCTTATCCAGAGCGACTTACAAATTGGTGCATTCACCTTATGATATCCAGTGGAACAACCACTTTACAATAGTGCATCTAAATCTTTTAAGGGGGGGGGTTAGAAGGATTACTTTATCCTATCCTAGGTATTCCTTAAAGAGGTGGGGTTTCAGGTGTCTCCGGAAGGTGGTGATTGACTCCGCTGACCTGGCGTCGTGAGGGAGTTTGTTCCACCATTGGGGTGCCAGAGCAGCGAACAGTTTTGACTGGGCTGAGCGGGAACTGTACTTCCTCAGAGGTAGGGAGGCGAGCAGGCCAGAGGTGGATGAACGCAGTGCCCTTGTTTGGGTGTAGGGCCTGATCAGAGCCTGAAGGTACGGAGGTGCCGTTCCCCTCACAGCTCCGTAGGCAAAAACCATGGTCTTGTAGCGGATGCGAGCTTCAACTGGAAGCCAGTGGAGAGAGCGGAGGAGCGGGGTGACGTGAGAGAACTTGGGAAGGTTGAACACCAGACGGGCTGCGGCGTTCTGGATGAGTTGTAGGGGTTTAATGGCACAGGCAGGGAGCCCAGCCAACAGCGAGTTGCAGTAATCCAGACGGGAGATGACAAGTGCCTGGATTAGGACCTGCGCCGCTTCCTGTGTGAGGCAGGGTCGTACTCTGCGAATGTTGTAGAGCATGAACCTACAGGAACGGGTCACCGCCTTGATGTTAGTTGAGAACGACAGGGTGTTGTCCAGGATCACGCCAAGGTTCTTAGCACTCTGGGAGGAGGACACAATGGAGTTGTCGACCGTGATGGCGAGATCATGGAACGGGCAGTCCTTCCCCGGGAGGAAGAGCAGCTCCGTCTTGCCGAGGTTCAGCTTGAGGTGGTGATCCGTCATCCACACTGATATGTCTGCCAGACATGCAGAGATGTGATTCGCCACCTGGTTATCAGAAGGGGGAAAGGAGAAGATTAATTGTGTGTCGTCTGCATAGCAATGATAGGAGAGACCATGTGAGGATATGACAGAACCAAGTGACTTGGTGTATAGCGAGAATAGGAGAGGGCCTAGAACAGAGCCCTGGGGGACACCAGTGGTGAGAGCACGTGGTGCGGAGACAGATTCTCGCCACGCCACCTGGTAGGAGCGACCTGTCAGGTAGGACGCAATCCAAGCGTGGGCCGCGCCGGAGATGCCCAACTCGGAGAGGGTGGAGAGGAGGATCTGATGGTTCACAGTATCAAAGGCAGCCGATAGGTCTAGAAGGATGAGAGCAGAGGAGAGAGAGTTAGCTTTAGCAGTGCGGAGCGCCTCCGTGACACAGAGAAGAGCAGTCTCAGTTGAATGACTAGTCTTGAAACCTGACTGATTTGGATCAAGAAGGTCATTCTGAGAGAGATAGCAGGAGAGCTGGCCAAGGACGGCACGTTCAAGAGTTTTGGAGAGAAAAGAAAGAAGGGATACTGGTCTGTAGTTGTTGACATCTGAGGGATCGAGTGTAGGTTTTTTCAGAAGGGGTGCAACTCTCGCTCTCTTGAAGACGGAAGGGACGTAGCCAGCGGTCAAGGATGAGTTGATGAGCGAGGTGAGGTAAGGGAGGAGGTCTCCGGAAATGGTCTGGAGAAGAGAGGAGGGGATAGGGTCAAGCGGGCAGGTTGTTGGGCGGCTGGCCGTCACAAGACGCGAGATTTCATCTGGAGAGAGAGGGGAGAAAGAGGTCAAAGCACAGGGTAGGGCAGTGTGAGCAGAACCAGCGGTGTCGTTTGACTTAGCAAACGAGGATCGGATGTCGTCGACCTTCTTTTCAAAATGGTTGACGAAGTCATCCGCAGAGAGGGAGGAGGGGGGGGGGGGAGGATTCAGGAGGGAGGAGAAGGTGGCAAAGAGCTTCCTAGGGTTAGAGGCAGATGCTTGGAATTTAGAGTGGTAGAAAGTGGCTTTAGCAGCAGAGACAGAAGAGGAAAATGTAGAGAGGAGGGAGTGAAAGGATGCCAGGTCCGCAGGGAGGCGAGTTTTCCTCCATTTCCGCTCGGCTGCCCTGAGCCCTGTTCTGTGAGCTCGCAATGAGTCGTCGAGCCACGGAGCAGGAGGGGAGGACCGAGCCGGCCTGGAGGATAGGGGACATAGAGAGTTAAAGGATGCAGAAAGGGAGGAGAGGAGGGTTGAGGGGGCAGAATCAGGAGATAGGTTGGAGAAGGTTTGAGCAGAGGGAAGAGATGATAGGATGGAAGAGGAGAGAGTAGCGGGGGAGAGAGAGCGAAGGTTGGGACGGCGCGATACCATCCGAGTAGGGGCAGAGTGGGAAGTGTTGGATGAGAGCGAGAGGGAAAAGGATACAAGGTAGTGGTCGGAGACTTGGAGGGGAGTTGCAATGAGATTAGTGGAAGAACAGCATCTAGTAAAGATGAGGTCAAGCGTATTGCCTGCCTTGTGAGTAGGGGGGGAAGGTGAGAGGGTGAGGTCAAAAGAGGAGAGGAGTGGAAAGAAGGAGGCAGAGAGGAATGAGTCAAAGGTAGACGTGGGGAGGTTAAAGTCACCCAGAACTGTGAGAGGTGAGCCATCCTCAGGAAAGGAACTTATCAAGGCGTCAAGCTCATTGATGAACTCTCCAAGGGAACCTGGAGGGCGATAAATGATAAGGATGTTAAGCTTGAAAGGGCTGGTAACTGTGACAGCATGGAATTCAAAGGAGGCGATAGACAGATGGGTCAGGGGAGAAAGAGAGAATGTCCACTTGGGAGAGATGAGGATCCCAGTGCCACCACCCCGCTGACCAGAAGCTCTCGGGGTGTGCGAGAACACGTGGGCAGACGAGGAGAGAGCAGTAGGAGTAGCAGTGTTATCTGTGGTAATCCATGTTTCCGTCAGTGCCAAGAAGTCGAGGGACTGGAGGGAAGCATAGGCTGAGATGAACTCTGCCTTGTTGGCCGCAGATCGGCAGTTCCAGAGGCTGCCGGAGACCTGGGACTCCACGTGGGTCGTGCGCGCTGGGACCACCAGGTTAGAGTGGCAGCGGCCACGCGGTGTGAAGCGTTTGTATGGTCTGTGCAGAGAGGAGAGAACAGGGATAGACAGACACATAGTTGACAGGCTACAGAAGAGGCTACGCTAATGCAAAGGAGATTGGAATGACAAGTGGACTACACGTCTCGAATGTTCGAATGTTCAGAAAGTTAAGCTTACGTTGCAAAAATCTTATTGACTAAAATTATTAAAATGATACAGTACTGCTGGCTGGTGAAGTAGGCTAGCTAGCAGTGGCTGCGTTGTTGACTTTGTTTGAAAGTGTAGCTGGCTAGGTAACCTCGATAACTGGCTAGGTAACCTTCTAAATGAACCTATTAATACTCACGGACGCTTAATAAAGCTCAAACCAAGTTTATTCACCCATTGGGTCGATACAGCTGCATAAGACAAAATACATATTCACACAAGCACTGATATTTAACCCTTTCTCCTATGCTGAGTCTCCTCCTCCACATCTGAACAGCCAATGCATCTCTGTTGCTAGACAGAACCTTAGTGATATCTCTTCTTCCTCACTTCCTCTAACCTGACCTCTGCAACCAAAGTGCTCACTCCTCCCCAACTCACGGCTGTCGTCGAATCTGGCAGCTGACATCCGAAAGTATTGAAAATGTCTTTCCTCATCAATGCTTCACATAGGTTGTAGAAGAGACATGTATTATTTTGTTAATGAACAATAACAGCTTATGACCCTTTTTGAATAACATTTATACATTTCAAATCAAATCCAAATTGTATTTGTCATATGCACCGAATACAAGAGGTATTCACCTTACAGTGAAATGCTTACTTACAAGCCCTTAACCAAAAAAGCAGTTTTAAGAAAAATAAGTGTTAAGAAAGTATTTACTAAAATAAACTGAAGTAAAAAATAGAAAAATAAAATAGAAAAATAACAAACAATTAAAGAGCAACAATAAAATAACAGTAACGAGGCTATATACAGAGGGTACTGGAAAGGAGTCAATGTGCGGGGGCACAGGTTAGTTGAGGTAATTAAAGTAATATGTACATGTAGGTAAAGTGACTATGCATAGATAATAAACATAGAGTAGAAGCAGTGTAAAAACGGGGGTGGGGGGTCAATGCAAATAGTCCGGGTAGCCATTTGATTAGCTGTTCAGGAGTCTTATAGCTTGGGGGTTGAAGCTGTTAAGAAGCCTTTTGTACCTAGACTTGGTAGCCTAGTGGTTAGAGTGTTGGGCCAGTAACTGAAAGGTTGCTGGTTTGAATCCCTGAGCTGACAAGTTAACAATCTGCCGTTTTGCCCCTAAACAAGGCAGTTAACCCACTGTGCACCATGGATGTCTATTATGGCAGCCCCCCGCAACTCTCTGAATCAGAGGACCCATGCCAAATCTTTTCAGTCTCCTGAGGGGGAATAGGCATTGTCATGCCCTCTTCACGACTGTCTTGGTGTGTTTGGACCATGATAGTTCGTTGGTGATGTGGACACCAAGGAACTTGAAGATCTCAACCTGCTCCACTACAGCCCTGTAGTCCATGATCATCTTCTTTGTCTTTGTCATGTTGAGGTCCTCACAATAGGCTGTCTCATCATTGTCGGTGATCAGGCCTACCACTGTTGTGGTGTGGGCAAACGTAATGATGGCGTTGGAGTTGTGCTTGGCCATGCAGTCATGGGTGAACAGGGGGTACAGGAGGGGACAGAGCACGCACCCCTGAGGGGACCCCATGTTGATGATCAGTGTGACAAATGTTTTGTTACCTACCCTTACCATCTGGGCTGGCCTGTCAGGAAGTCCAGAATCCAGTTGCAGAGGGAGGTGTTTAGTCCCAGGGTCCTTAGCTTAGTGATGAGCTTTGAGGGCACTATGGTGTTAAACGCTGAGCTGTAGTCAATGAATAGCATTCTCACGTAGGTGTTTCTTTGGTCCTGGTGGGAAAGGGCAGTGTGGAGTGTAATAGAGATTGCGTCATCTGTGGATCTGTTGGGGCGGTGATGGTCTGCTTGAAACATGTTGGTATTACAGACTCGGTCAGGGAGAGGTTGAAAATGTCAGTGAAAACACTTGCCAGTTGGTCAGCGCATGCTCGAAGTACACGTCCTGGTAATCCGTCTGGCCCTGCGGCATTGTGAATGTTGACCTGTTTAAACGTCTTACTCACATCAGCTACGGAGAGCGTGATCAAACAGTCATCCGGCACAGCTGGTGCTCTCATGCATGCTTGTCTGGTATGCTCGTGTCACTGGGCAGCTCACGGCTGTGCTTTCTTTTGTAGTCCGTAATAGTTTGCAAGCCCTGCCACATCCGACGAGCGTCAGAGCCAGTGTAGTAGGATTCAATCTTAGTTCTGTATTGACGCTTTGCCTGTTTGATGGTTTATCGGAGGGCATAGGGGGATTTCTTATAAGCGTCCGGGTTAGAGTCCTGCTCCTTGAAAGCGGCAGCTCTGCTCTATAGCTCAGTGCGGATGCTGCCTGTAATCCATGGCTTCTGGTTGGGGTATGTACATACGATCGCTGTGGGGACGACGTCATCAATGAACTTATTGATGAAGCCAGTGGCTGATGTGGTGTACTCCTCAATGCCATCGGAAGAATCCTGGAACATATTCTAGTCTGTGCTAGCAAAAAAGTTCTGAAGCTTAGCGTCTGCATCATCTGACCACTTCCGTATTGAGTGAGTCACTGGTACTCCCTGCTTTAGTTTTTGCTTGTAAGCAGGAATCAGAAGGAATTGTGTCAAACAATTCACATGCAATCCTTAAATCTCAAACAACCATATTGTACTTGCTCATTAATTCAATGGTTGTTGGTTTGTTGGAAGGACCCATAATGACATCTGTTTCAGGGGCTTTAGTATTAGGACTGAAAAGGCATACAATGGTAACAAAGCCCTTAAAAGGATGTAATGATATGAGAGCATTACCATTAGCAATATGGCCACAATCTGGGAAAGCTTGTTAGAGAAAAGTGATGTTGACATGTATCTGTGGAGGCTTATGCGTTTTACATTGACAACAACAAACCTGAGATTAAATGGTGTTGTCTTGCAAAACATTAGACAGTCTAGTTAGCATTTGGGCTATAGGTTTGTTCTGTGCTCCTTCTGCGAAATAGATGCAATCTGGGTAAGAAAATAAACATCAAATCAGATTGTTCTTTTAAAATAAGTTCCCCTTCCCATGTTGAAAAGTAAGGATAATAGCTGAAACAAGTGTTAATTCAATTTCCTAATTTGTTATTTGACTGCATAGTAACTTGGCAGCTCATTGAGGCAAAACTATTTCTGATTTACAAATTGACCCGAAGCCCCTATTCCTTAGCCACTAGATCTTAGAGGATTAGATATGGCGGTATTTCTCACCCAGCCAATTAGAAGAGAAGATCAAATCAAATCAAATGTATTAATAAAGCCCTTCTTACATCAGCTGATATCGCAAAGTGCTGTACAGAAACCCAGCCTAAAACCCCAAACAGCAAGCAATGCAGGTGTAGAAGCACGGTGGCTAGGAAAAACACCCTAGAAAGGCCAGAACCTAGGAAGAAACCTAGAGAGGAACCAGACTATGAGGGGTGGCTAGTCCTCTTCTGGCTGTGCCGGGTGGAGATTATAACAGAACATGGCCAAGATGTTCAAATGTTCATAGATGACCAGCAAGGTCAAATAATAATAAGAGAGTGCAACAGGTCAGCACCTCAGGAGTAAATGTCAGTTGGGTTTTCATAGCCGATCATTCAGAGTATCTCTACCGCTCCTGCTGTCTCTAGAAAGTTGAAAACAGCAGGTCTGGGACAGGTAGCACGTCCGGTGAACAGGTCAGGGTTCCATAGCCGCAGGCAGAACAGTTGAAACTGGAGCAGCAGCACGGCCAGGTGGACTGGGGACATCAAGGAGTCATCAGGCCAGGTAGTCCTGAGGCATGGTCCTAGGGCTCAGGTCCTCCGAAAGAGAGAAAGAAAGAAAGAATTAGAGAGTGCATACTTAAATTCACACAGGACACCAGATAAGACAGGAGAAATACTCCAGATATAACAGACTGACCCTAGCCCCCGACACATAAACTACTGCAGCATAAATACTGGAGGCTGAGACAGGAGGGGTCGGGAGACACTGTGATCCCGTCCGACTATACCCCCGGACAGGGACAAACAGGCAGGATGTAACCCCACCCACTTTTCCAAAGCACAGCCCCTACACCACTAGAGGGATATCTTCAACCACCAACTTACCATCCTGAGACAAGGCCGAGTATACCCCACAAAGATCTCCGCCACGCTACAACCCAAGGGGGGGCGCCAACCCAGACAGGAAGATCACGTCAGTGACTCAACCCACTCAAATGACGCACCCCTCCGAGGGACGGCATGGAAGAGCATCAGTAAGCCAGTGACTCAGCCCCTGTAATAGGGTTAGAGGCAGAGAATCCCAGTGTGAATCCCCTTCACACTCCTGGGCCAGACTACACTCAATCATAGGACCTACTGAAGAGATGAGTCTTCAATAAAGACTTAAAAGTTGAGACCGAGTCTGCGTCTCTCACATGGGTAGGCAGACCCAGAAAAAGCCCTGCCTATTTTCAATATACCAGGGAGCTAGTTTCTTATGACAAATGTTTTTGATCTTTAGGGGTGCGACTGCATCTAGGGTATTGTGCAAGGTTAAATTGAGTTCCTCAGTTAGATGGTTAACTGATTTTTGTACTCTGATGTCCTTGGGTAGGCGGAGGGAGCCTGGAAGGGCATCTAGGAATCTTTGGGTTGTTCGAGAATTTATAGCACAACTTTTGATGATCCTTGGTTGGGGTCTGAGCAGATTATTATGATTGCAAACGTAATAAAATGGTGGTCCGATAGTCCAGGATTATGAGGAAAAAAGAAGATCCACAACATTTATTCCACGGGACAAAACTAGGTTCAGAGTATGACTGTGGCAGTGAGTAGGTCCGGAGACATGTTGGACAAAACCCACTGAGTCGATGATGGCTCCGAAAGCCTTTTGGATTGGGTCGTGGACTTTTCCATGTGAATATTAAAGTCACCAAAAATTAGAATATTATCTGCCATGACTACAAGGTCCGATAGGACTTCAGGGAACTCAGTGAGGAACGCTGTATATGCCCCAGGAGCCCTGTAAACAGTAGCTATAAAAAGTGATTGAGTAGGCTGCATAGATTTCATGACTAGAAGCTCAAAAGACGAAAACGTCAGGTTCTTTTTGCAAATTGAAATTTGCTATCATAAATGTTAGCAACACCTCGGCCTTTGCGGGATGCGTGGGGGATATGGTCACTAGTGTAACTGGAGGTGAGGCCTCATTTAACACAGTAAATTCATCAGGCTTAAGCTATGTTTCAGTCAGGCCAATCACATCAAGATTATGATCACTGATTAGTTCATTGACTATAACTGCCTTGGAAGTGAGGGATCTAACATTAAGTAGCCCTATTTTGAGATGTGAGGTATCACAATCTCTTTCAATTATGGCAGGAATGGAGGAGGTCTTTATTCCAGTGAGATTGCTAAGGCGAACACCGCCATGTTCAGTTTTGCCCAACCTAGGTCGAGGCACAGACATGGTCTCAATGGGGATAGCTGAGCTGACTACACTGACTGTGCTAGTGGCAGACTCCACTAAGCTGGCAGGCTGGCTAACAGCCTGCTGCCTGGCTTGCACCCTATCTCATTGTGGAGCTAGGGGAGTTAGAGCCCTGTGTATGTTCGTAGATAAGATGAGAGCACCCCTCCAGCTAGGATAGAGTCCGTCACTCCTCAACAGGCCAGGCTTGGTCCTGTTTGTGGGTGAGTCCCAGAAAGAGGGCCAATTATCTACAAATTCTATATTTTGGGAGGGGCAGAAAACTGTTTTCAACCAGCGTTTGAGTTGTGAGAGTCTCAATTACTATAATGCATAGATATCTATCCAACTCTCAGATCTACGAGGGTGCTTAGGATGTAGGGGTTAGGGGTCGATTTGGAATTAAGCACTCATACGTTTGCTAATAAGTCTAAAAACAGAAGACATCTCTATTCACCTTTACCTGACAATGCAGTCAGTAGTGAACCTGCTCCAATAGACTGATGTACAGTATACTCTACAATAGAGACCATGAACTTGCCCTTCTGTGGCATTGAAAAGTCTAGTACATTTATATAATGATGGCTATAGTTCACTTTCTCAGGGCAGGTTCAAACCACTTCCTGTCAAAACCAATTTCAGCACGACTTCAGCAAAGTCATTCAAAGGAGTTGTAGTTTCATTTGGACGATACAATCAATCGGAACTCCACTCTATTGGAGTCTGAAGCTAGATCATTTTGACCCTATTGAGGCTAGTGCTTGTGTTCACAAAGCTTCCTGTTCAGAAGACAGAGGCACAAAGACACAAAAAGGCACTCGGCTCCCAATCCAATGGACTTTTCTTGTCGGCAACGCTATGGAATCGATGACTTAGCTTGTTAGGGACATGTGGATTTGCAATTATTCCGGACTCTCTGTGTACCACTTCCCAGCTCGTCCCATGGTTATTCTCCCTGCTGAGCGGTGTTGTGTTGTGTCTCATCCAGAACTGGCAGATTAAATGGCTGTGTAATCGTCATTTTTAGAGTCTTGTTTATTAGCCAGGGGACGTGTTGGTACTGTAGCGTCTCAGGGTGCCAGCAAAGTCTGAGAATCAGTCAATAGGACAAGCCCTTTGGAAAGGATATTACCTGAATCTCCTAAAACTGGGACTACAAATGAACGGCAATTACTGTATTCTAAGGCTGCATGATGCAACTCTAATGATAATTAGAAAAAAGTTGCATGAAAGGCATTAGCTCTGCTTTGTTTTTTTGCACTTCATCAGTCTCTCATTCACATTTTGACAAGCACTTTATAATGTGTCGAATTTCCCGGCGGCATCCCCTTTTTGTGGCCGTAATGCCCCCTAAAGAATTCCATGCCTTTTTGCGCCCAGTGGCCATTGTGCCCTTGGGTTGAATATAATAATTATAATTCCCTTCTCCCGGCTGCGTGCCGAAGCACCTCTCACTCACATGACTCTCTGTCATCTGATCGGGTCTTTCTCACAGGCTACAAGTGAAGAAAGACATGCAGGACGCAACTGCACACGTCCTTATCCAATTCCGAGGAGCGTATTGAAGATTTGGGAAGAATTGTCCACATTTACTTTTCGTCAGCCAACAAGATGAGTCTGCCTAACAAACAGCAAAAGCACCAGCCTATGTCAATCCACTATCCCCTATAGTACAAAAGTTGACCTATTCTATTCTGTGTGAGAAATAAATATTCCAAACACAGTCTGGGACAGTTGTGGGATGCAATAGATCCCAAATTATGGCAACCACTAGCATCAAAAAACTGTTTTAAGCAATGAGCCTGATGCAACAGATGAGAACGTTTAGCTTAAAATGTTGCTAAACTATTATGCTATTTCTTTACATTATAAGCGCAGCAATGTGCACAGGGCAGTAGGCTAAAGCGCAAGTGTTCCATTGGCAGGAAAACACCTTTCTCAAAAGTGACAACTAATGTGATGATGCATGTAACGCTTTAAGGTGCATTTTTATGGTGAAAATTATCTTCCCCAAACTTTAAACTCACGCGCTGTGTATGTTCGCCAGTTTGGCTCTACACCCGTTATAAAGCAGATTAATGTGCTTAATTTTAATGAGCTATTTGGACACTTTAGTTGTGATACTAACCTTAACAAAACATATAGGCCTATGAGCTAGGCTACATGAGGTGTGCGACTATGACTTAAAAAGTCGCAAAAAAAGCATGCGCTGTTTCATTCTTAAGCTGGGCATCACTCACAAGTGATAGGCTAATATTGTCACCCATTACACTAATCTTTATTTAATTTTGTCTTTACATATACTCAATAATATACAGTGGCTTGCAAAAGTATTCACCCCTCCTGGAATCCTATTTTGTTGCCTTACAACCTGGAATTAAAATTGATTTTGGGGGGGTTGTATCATTTGACTTACACAACATGCCTACCACTTTGAAGATGCAACATATTTTTTGTGTGTGAAACAAACAAAAACAAAGAAATAAGACAAGAAAAACAGAAAACTTGAGCGTGCATAACTATTCACCCCCCTCAAACTGCTCCAGCTCCTTCAAGTTGGATGGGTTCCGCTGGTTTACAGCAATCTTTAAGTCATACCACAAATTCTCAATTGGATTTAGGTCTGGGCTTTGACCAGGCCATTCCAAGACATTTAAATGTTTCCCCTTAAACCACTCGAGTGTTGCTTTAGCAGTATGCTTAGGGTCATTGTCCTGCTGGAAGGTGAACCTCCATCCCAGTCTCAAATCTCTGGAAGACTGAAACAGGTTTCCCTCAAGAATTTCCCTGTATTTAGCGCCATCCATCATTCCTTCAAATCTGACCAGTTTCCCAGTCCCTGTCGATGAAAAGCATCCCCACAGCATGATGCTTCCACCACCATGCTTCACTGTGGGAATGTTGTTCTCGGGGTGATGAGAGGTGTTGGGTTTGCGCCAGACATAGCGTTTTCCTTTATGGCCAAAAAGCTCAATTTTAGTCTCATCTGACCAGAGTACCTTTTTCCATATGTTTGGGGAGTCTCCCACATGCCTTTTGGTGAACACCAAACGTGTTTGCTTATTTTTTTCTTTAAGCAATGGCTTTTTTCTAGCCACTCTTCCGTAAAGCCCAGCTCTGTGGAGTGTACGGCTTAAAGTGGTCCTATGGACAGATACTCCAATCTCCGCTGTGAAGCTTTGCAGCTCCTTCAGGGTTATCTTTGGTCTCTTTGTTGCCTCTCTGATTTAATGCCCTCCTTGCCTGGTCCGTGAGTTTAGGTGGGCGGCCCTCTCTTGGCAGGTTTGTTGTGGTGCATATTCTTTCCATTTTTTTATGGATGGATTTAATGGTGCTCCGTGGGATATTCAAAGATTCTGATATTTTTTTATAACCCAATCCTGATCTGTACTTCTCCACAACTTTGTCCCTGACCTGTTTGGAGAGCACCTTGGTCTTCATGGTGCAGCTTGCTTGGTGGTGCCCCTTGCTTAGTGGTGTTGCACACTCTGGGGCTTTTCAGAACATGTGTATATATACTGAGATCATGTGACAGATCATGTGACACTTGCACACAGGTGGACTTTATTTAACTAATTGTGACATCTGAAGGTAATTGGTTGCACCAGATCTTATTTAGGAGCTTCATAGCAAAGGGGGTGAATACATATGCACGTACCACTTTTCTGTTTTTTATTTTTTTGAATTTTTTGAAACAAGTAATTTGTTTCATTTCACTTCACCAATTTGGACTATTTTGTGTATGTCCATTACATGAAATCCAAATAAAAATACATTTAAATGATAGGTTGTGATGCAAAAAAATCGGAAAAACGCTAAGGGGGATGAATACTTTTGCAAGGCGCTGTTTGTGTGAAATGGACCATTATCAGGCACCTGTCTTGAAACAGGGTCAGAGGAAAAAAATACATGTCACCTATGCACTTAAATAGCGAATTTTGGCGCTTTTCCTGTGGTTCATTTTCATGCCAGGCAGTTAGGTTATACTCCCGTTGTAAAGAGAAGCAATGTGCTTAATATTAGAAAGTTGAGAAATAAATATAGTAGGCTTAGCTGAGGGAATATGAAACCCATGTAGGACTTCTCTTCAAGCAAATTGATGTTAGGGGTTTTGCACCACCATATTTCTAATAATGCACTGTCTAGCTACCACAAATCAAATGTATTCTTCACATGCTTTGTAAACAACAGGTGTAGATTAACATTGAAATGCTTACGGGCCCTTCCCAACAATGCAGAGAGAAATGAAATATAGAAATTATAGAAAAGTAATAACACAAGTAATAATAAATACACAATGAGTAAAAAATAACTTGGTTATATACATGGGGTAGTAGTACTGAGTCAATGTGCAGGGGTACGAGGTAATTGAGGAAGATATGTACATGTAGCTAGGAATAAAGTGACAGGATAGATAATAAACAGTAGCAGCAGCATATGTGATGAGTTAAAAAAAGTTAGTGCAAAAAGGGTCAATGCAGATAGTCCAGGTAGCTATTTGGTTAACTATTTAACTAGCTATAGTATTTTGCAGTCTTATGCCTTGGGGATAGAAGATGCTCATGGTCCTGTTGGTTCCAGACTTCTACCGCCATGCGGTAGAACGAGAACAGTCTATGGCTTGGGTGGCTGGAGTCTTTGACAGTTTTTAGGGCCTTCTTCTGACACCGCCTCGTATAAAGGTCTGGATGGCAGGGAGCTTGGCCCCAGTGATGTACTGGGCCGTACGCACTACACTTTGTTGCGCCTTGCGGCCGGATGCCAAGCAGTTTCCATACCAAGCGGTGATGCCGCCAATGAAGATGCTCTCACTGGTGCAGCTATAGAATATTTTGAGGATGCCAAATCTTTCCAGCTCCTGAGGGGAAGAGGCGTTTTCATGCTCTCTTCACGACTGTGTTGGTGTGTGTGGACCATGATGAATCTTTAGTAAACCCACTTAACTAGGAGTCCTACTCTAGCTCTTCATTTCTTAATACCAGCTCTCTGGGAAGGCTTTGGTTTATGAGCTAACGTCACTGTGATGCAGTCTGTAGGCTTATAACATGAATGTCATTGCTCCAACAATTGTATGTGTAATCCCCATCAATCCGTGTGTCCTTTGGGACTGACAATACCAACCGAACGTCTTCCCAAAGTCCTCCTTTAGTAGAATCCAAACATAAACTTGACGATTCTCTTATAAACAAAGCATGAATTTAGTCCTGAAGTCTGTGTCAAAATTCTCATTTGGATCCCTGTTAGCTGTTCCAGTGGGTGGAGCATTTATTTGTGGCTGCTAAATCATGACGTAGTCATGTGACCACTGTGTCACTGGGAGGCAAAGCGATTACAGTTGTACATTTACATTTTAGTCATTTAGCAGATGCTCTTATCCACAGCAACTTAGAGTTAGTGCATTCCAGGGCTCTACGGTGCTACCATTTTGGTCGGATATGCTCCTACATATTTTACTGTAGTACCTGGAATTTTTGTTTGGCCCCTAAGTGGGAAAAAACTATACTACAGTATGCTACAAAATTCTATAGTAAGCACTACACAGTCAAGGAACACTACAGTGTGTAGTATAGAATGTTCCAGTGTACTACACAATTATATCGTAACTACTACACATGATCAAGGGAAAGTACAGTGTGTAGTACAGTATTCTACCCAGCCAACAGAGAGTTGCAGTAGTCCAGACGGGAGATGATAAGTGCCTGGACTAGGGCCTGCATCACTTCCGGCGTGAGGAAAGGTCATACTCTACAGATGTTGTCGAGCAGGGGTATTCAACTCTTACCCTACGAGGTCCGGAGCCTGCTGGTTTTCTGTTCTACCTGATAATTGCACCCACCTGGTATCCCAGGTCTAAATCAGTCCCTGATGAGAAGGGAACAATGAAAAAACCCAGTGGGACTGGCTTCGAGGTCCAGAGTTGAGTTGGAGGGTTGTAGACCATGAACCTGTTTGCAGAGATCGAAAGTATGGGTTCTTTGCACTCTGAAAAGGGGACATCGTAGAGTTGTCAACTGTGATGGAGAGGTTTGGAGCAGGGAGGCCAAATAGCAGCTCCGTCCTGTCGAGTTTGAGCTTGAGGTGGTGGGCCGACATCCAAGCTGAGAGGTCTGCCAGGCACGCAGAGATGCATGTCGCCACCTGGGTGTCAGAAGGGGGGAAGGAGAAAAGTAGTTGAGTGTCATTTGCATAGCAGCCGAAGTACAATTTATTTGGCGTGACACAGAAAACTGTCCATACTGTCATCTCTGGCAGCTGATCAAAACAAACCAACAGGATGTAGCCTAGCGTATAGCTACAGTATTACACAAAAAACGAAAGGGAATGTTTTCTCCGAAACCGAAGAGGCAACAATTACATAGTGAAGAGGAGCTCAGCCACGAGGCTGCTGCACTTGTCACGTGCTGATCAAAATATGTGTAACGATGTGCGCTGAGAGTCGGGAAGCAAGCTCAGGGAGTGAGTGTTTTAATAAAATAAACGGAACATAATACAAAACAAGAAACACTAACAGCACACAGACATGAAACTGAAACAGAAACAATAACGCCTGGTGAAGAGACCAAAGAGAGTGACATATATAGGGAAGGTAATCAGGGAGGGGATGGACTCCAGGTGGGTCTGAAGATGCGCAGGTGCGCGTAACGATGGTGACAGGTGTGCGCCATAACTAGCAGCCTGGTGACCTAGAGGCCGGAGAGGGAGCACACATGACAATATGGTATTTGGAATGTGGGCATCATTGTTGCTGTCACTCTGTTCTTCGTCTCTCAGTAAATAATGTCTTTGTTGACCACAAACTAAATAGTAAGCCATTGCAAACCAAAATAGATTCAACACAAACTGAGAGGAAGTTTTATGAACACAATAATTCCTAATCCTGATTTATAGCAGACTCAGAATCAGACAAGAGATTAGGCAACTTCCGTCAACCAGACATATAGGAATAATGCCTTCATCTCATACTTATGCTGTGGTCATGTTTGATTTGGGTTAGTAACACTTAATTTCAACCCACCAAGACTCATCTTCTAAATGCAGTCATAAATATGTAATATGACACCTAAAAGTCATAGGCACCAATAATTATTCCGCGACAAATCATTAAACCATTGCACTGACATGCATAAGAGCAAATGGTTAGTAGTTGCCATGTTTATACCTCTGCAGACATAATAATGTTTGTTTGGATGTTCTTTGCAATCCCAACTGGCTTGTTATGTCTGCTGATGGGGTTTGTTATGTCTGCTTCCGGTAGCATCAAAGTCTTTTGAAGTTGACGACAAGGAGCTGAAGTAGTGTTACTGCATGTGAGATGGTCTCTTACTAAAAGCTGCATAATGAACTCTGGTGATTTCCTGAACCACACACTGGCCCATGTAGCTCCTCCCGAAATATGAGTCCCACCCATTTCATATTATACATTTCAACAATTGCTGAAGACGTTGGCTCCGCTCATTCATATCATCCTGTCATGCTTATACAGTGTAAAGCGTTATATAAAAGTAGAAAGCGTTACAATGTAGGGCTCGAGTATTGAGTCCCTCACAGGTTTCCTCAGGTGACACAGTCAGTAAGTGCTCTATCTCCCTCTCTTAATGTTCCCATACAACTGTGTCAAGTGATTCACTAGGCCTCAAACTACCTCGTCCTCGAATTTTCCAGCCTGCCCACATCAGATAAACCACTTAAACAATTAGTCTTATCTGCTCTCCTCAGAGAGAGTGAGCCTTACTTCATTATGACCCGATAAGAGAGTAATATGGCACGGTCGAGCAGACTGTTGTGAACCCAGACAGACTTGTGTTTACAAGAAACATTAACCGTCGTCCACCCCCATCCTCTCACATGCTAGTTATTACACACAACTTCTCTCTTTCTGTCCTCTGGGTTATATCTCTTTCTGTCTTTGTTGGTCTGCCTCTCTCTGTGTATGTCTCTCTCTGTATATGTCTCTCTCTGTGTATCTCTCTCTCTCTGTGTATCTCTCTCTCTGTGTATCTCTCTCTCTCTGTCACGCCCTGGCCTTAGTATTCTTTGTTTCCTTTATTATTTTAGTTAGGTCAGGGTGTGACATGGGGAAGGTATGTGTTTTTGTATTGTCTAGGGTGGTTGTATGGTTTAGGGGGTTAAGTAGAGTAGATGGGTTTGTGTTTAGTGTAGGTGTCTAGCTGTGTCTATGGTTGCCTGAATGGTTCTCAATCAGAGACAGATGTCATTAATTGTCTCTGATTGGGAGCCATATTTAAGACAGCCATAGGCACTAGGTTAATGTGGGTAATTGTCTATGTTGGACGTTTGTAGCTTGTGTGTGCACTTACGTTTATAGCTTCACGATCGTTTGTTGTTTTTTTGTTTCGTTTTTGTTATAGTGTTCGTTGCTTGTTTTTCCCTTCTCTAAATAAAAGAGAATGTATTTTGCACACGCTGCGCCTTGGTCCTCTCTCTCACCCATAGACGATCGTGACAGAATTACCCACCAGAATCGGACCAAGCGGCGTGTAAAGCAGCAACAGGAGCAATACACAAAGGATTCATGGACATGGGAGGAGATACTGGATGGAAAGGGTCCTTGGGCACAACCGGGAGAATATCGCCTCCCTCGTGAAGAGCTGGAGGCAGCTAAAGCCGAGAGGAGGCGATATGAGGAGGCAGCACGGAAGCAAGGCTGGAAGCCCGCGAGTACAACCCAAAAATTTCTTGGGGGGGGGGGGGCTAAAAGGGAGTGTGGCGAAGTCAGGTAGGAGACCTGCGCATACTCCCTGTACTTACCGTGGAGAGCGAGAGTACGGGCAGACACCGTGTTACGCAGTAGAGCGCATGGTGTCTCCTGTACGTGTTCATAGCCCGGTGCGGGTTATTCCACCTCCCCGCACTGGCAGGGCTAGATTGAGGATTGAGCCGGATGTCATGAAGCCGGCCCAGCGCATCTGGCCACCAGTGCGTCTCCTCGGGCCGGCTTACATGGCACCAGCCTTACGCATGGTGTCCCCGGTTCGCCTACATAGCCCGGTGCGGGTTATTCCACCTCCCCGCACTGGTCGGGCGACGGGGAGCATACAACCAGGTAAGGTTGGGCAGGCTCAGTGCTCAAGGGAGCCAGTACGCCTGCACGGTCCGGTATTTCCGGCGCCACCTCCCCGCCCCAGCCTAGTACCACCAGTGCCTACACCACGCACCAGGCTTCCAGTGTGTCTCCAGAGCCCTGTTCCTCCTCCACGCACTCGCCCTATGGTGCGTGTCTCCAGCCCGGTACCACCAGTTCCGGCACCACGCACCAAGCCTCCTGTGCTTCTCCAGAGTCCTGTGCGTCCTGTTGCTGCTCCCCGCACTAGCCCTGAGATGCGTGTCCCCAGCCCGGTACCACCAGTTCCGGCACCACGCACCAGGCCTACAGTGCGCCTCAGCCGGCCAGAGTCTGCCGTCTGCCCAGCGGCGCCTGAACTGCCCGTCTGCCCAGCGCCATCTGAGCCATCCATCTGCCCAGCGCCATCTGAGCCATCCGTCTGCCCAGCGCCATCTGAGCCATCCGTCTGCCCAGCGCCATCTGAGCCATCCGTCTGCCCAGCGCCATCTGAGCCATCCGTCTGCCCAGCGCCATCTGAGCCATCCGTCTGCCCAGCGCCATCTGAGCCATCCGTCTGCCCAGCGCCATCTGAGCCATCCGTCTGTCCCGAGCCATTAGAGCCGCCCGTCTGTCCCGAGCCGTCAGAGCCGTTCGTCAGTCAGGAGCCGCTAGAGCCGCCAGTCAGCCAGGATCTGCCAGAGCCGCCAACCAGCCAGGATCTGCCAGAGCCGCCAGCCAGCCAGGATCTGCCAGAGCCGCCAGTCAGCCAGGATCTGCCAGAGCCGCCAGTCAGCCAGGATCTGCCAGAGCCGCCAGTCAGCCAGGATCTGCCAGAGCCGCCAGTCAGCCAGGATCTGCCAGAGCCGCCAGTCAGCCAGGATCTGCCAGATCCGTCAGCCAGCCATGAGCAGCCAGATCCGTCAGCCAGCCATGAGCAGCCAGATCCGTCAGCCAGCCATGAGGAGCCAGATCCGTCAGCCAGCCATGAGCAGCCAGATCCGTCAGCCAGCCATGAGCAGCCAGATCCGTCAGCCAGCCAAGAGCAGCCAGATCCGTCAGCCAACCATGAGCTGCAGTCCCTCAGTCCGGAGCTGCAGTCCCTCAGTCCGGAGCTGCAGTCCCTCAGTCCGGAGCTGCAGTCCCTCAGTCCGGAGCTGCAGTCCCTCAGTCCGGAGCTGCCGTCCCTCAGTCCGGAGCTGCCGTCCCTCAGTCCGGAGCTACCCCTCAGTCCGGAGCTACCCATCCGTCCGGTGGCGCCCTCTGGGATGGTTTTCAGTCCGGGACTCGCTCCAGAGGCGCCACCAAAGCGGGTATTGACAATGGTGGAGTGGGGGCCACGTCCCGCACCCGAGCCGCCGCCATAATAAGGCCCACCCCGGACCCTCCCCTTCAATGTCAGGTTGTGCGGCCGGAGTCCGCACCTTTGGGGGGGGGGTACTGTCACGCCCTGGCCTTAGTATTCTTTGTTTCCTTTATTATTTTAGTTAGGTCAGGGTGTGACATGGGGAAGGTATGTGTTTTTGTATTGTCTAGGGTGGTTGTATGGTTTAGGGGGTTAAGTAGAGTAGATGGGTTTGTGTTTAGTGTAGGTGTCTAGCTGTGTCTATGGTTGCCTGAATGGTTCTCAATCAGAGACAGATGTCATTAATTGTCTCTGATTGGGAGCCATATTTAAGACAGCCATAGGCACTAGGTTAATGTGGGTAATTGTCTATGTTGGACGTTTGTAGCTTGTGTGTGCACTTACGTTTATAGCTTCACGATCGTTTGTTGTTTTTTTGTTTCGTTTTTGTTATAGTGTTCGTTGCTTGTTTTTCCCTTCTCTAAATAAAAGAGAATGTATTTTGCACACGCTGCGCCTTGGTCCTCTCGCTCACCCATAGACGATCGTGACACTCTCTCTCTCTCTCTCTCTCTCTCTCTCTCTCCCTACATAGACATTAAGGAAGTACACCACGGCTAATTAAATATTATTACTGTTGAAGCCATATTTTTTCTCAGACACACACATATTAATGACTTGATTTATTTGAATCTCATAAATGTCTCTCTAGTTTTCCCTCACTACTCACTCTCTCTTAAACACATGTAAATCACTCAGTTTCTCTCTCAGATACACACTCTTCCCCTGTCATATACACAGACACACACTCCATTTACCTTGCTGCCATACTCTGGGTTCTTTAGTAAATGTCTGCCCGCAGTTGATCTTTATTGTTCCATGTCCTAACGGTGCATCTGATCACATCTCGACTCAAAGCCAAACTGACAGATTGATGTGCTTGACGGGAGGATGTGCCTTGTCGATCGCTTGTTGACTCTTTCGTTGACAGCCCACTGGGTTGTTATTCTATCGAACTTCCAGTCATGAACATTAGAATATTCAAATCTAAATTCACTGTTGTTCTTATCAACTAACAAGGTCCTCTATAGACAACTTGATTTTTTCCCCCCATTTGTGTTTCACCTGAAAAACATGTGAAATATCCTGTCAAGTAGGGTGTAACAGATTGAATGTAACACAATACTAACATCCCATTTCCCCTCTCTGTTCTCTTCTCTCCACATCTCCCTCTCTTTAGACCATGCTGACTGCAATCTCAATGAGTGCCATTGCTACCAATGGAGTAGTGCCAGGTGGGTGAGCATGCGTTGGCATCCGGGTTCACTGTTGGGAATAGTACCTCCTCTTCAATTCCCTTTTGGCTCAAAATGCATATTCAGTGCAGTAGCCCTAGCAACGCGATAATATTAGTTACGTCCAGACTCCTGGGTCCCTACATGAACCTTACACAGCTATGTTTATATGATTAGAGATGGTATCCAATAATCACGTCTCACACTGGCTGACTCGCCCCTTGATTGGCTTAGAGCAGAGGTGAGAGGAAATTACAGGCTTGAGCTGTTTTATCAGACGGTGCTGCAGCACCCACAGCAACCGCGTTTCCCACGGCTATTATGCCTGGACCTGTGCGTTAAGAAAAGCAAATGTTTGTTTGCCGTTGCAAAACATTTTTCTTTGGCGTGCCCTAATGAACATGACCCTGCTCTGATTTGGAAATAGCAGGGTTTGGGTCATTTATATTTAAACTCAGGGAAATTACGTGAAATATAGTGATGCTTTGAAAGAAGCAATTGTATTTGAAAATGATGGCAATGCTGCAAAATGGCATATGTCATTCCAAATCCATATCATTCCAAATCAATTCAGTTGCAGATGCTGTTTGTATATAATATTTCATTAAAAAGTATGTCATTGACAGAGTGTTTGTATTTATTTGTTGTCTGTAGCTGGAGGATCCTACTACATGATCTCCCGTTCTCTGGGGCCTGAGTTTGGGGGTGCTGTGGGCATTTGTTTCTACCTCGGGACAACGTTCGCTGGGGCCATGTACATCCTGGGGTCCATCGAACTCTTACTGGTAAGATCCTGGGCGTGAAATACTTATCTTTCTATCCATCTCTGTCTGTGTCTGTGTCTGTGTCGGTCTCTCTCTCTCTCTCTCTCTCTCTCTCTCTCTCTCTCTCTCTCTCTCTCTCTCTCTCTCTCTCTCTCTCTCTCTCTCTCTCTCTCTCTCTCTCTCTCTCTCTCTCTCTCTCTCTCTCTCTCTCTCTCTCTCTCTCTCTCTCTGTCCTCATTCTGCTTTGATGCTATTTCCTCCCTCTCTTCTCCACAATGAATTATAATAAATATAAAGATCTTTCATCTTTGTCTGCCCCCCTCCTCGCTCCTCCCTCTCTTTTTTCATACTCATTCTTTCTCTCCCTATTCTGCATTAGGGAGAGCTTAGGCGTTGGCTGAGTAATAAGACCATTAATTGAAACTGCCGCCACTTCTCAATACGAATTGGAGGAGGTCTGAGGTTTCTCCACTCAGGCCATTTCCTCCCATGCATTTTGACAGAAGTTGCGGAGAGAGGACGCAATGAATCAAGGAAATACAATTGAGATTCACCCTATCTAGGTTTTTCTTTGATGGCTTTGACTGGATCTGTACATTCTGATCTAGCCTAGAGGTTAATTTGGTCTTCTGGGTTAAAGCTTGATTAGTTTCCATTGTGGAATAACAAACCCCTCTGAATTGTGAGGAGAGGATCTGGAGAAGGCTGCTTTGAATTTAGTTTATCCCTCCATAGAAGCACAAAAAGCAGCTATATTTAGAATGACGAACGGTTCACATTGAAGCTTGAGATTTGGCCCAATTGTACGTTGCACCACACGATAACTCAACTTCACTAGTGTAATGAACATCCAAGTTATACGGCTCCACTTATTATTTTCCTATTGTCTTAAATTGATTGATTGGTATGGAAGAAGAATACTTTATTGGAATGGCATATCTGACAAAATGTACTATATTAAATCAAATCAAATTGTATTTGTCACAAACACATGGTTAGCAGATGTTAATGTGAGTGTAGCGAAATGCTTGTGCTTCTAGTTCCGACAATGCAGTAATAACCAACGAGTAATCTAACCTAACAATTCCACAACTACTACCTTATACACACAAGTGTAAAGGAATAAAGAGTATGTACATAAAGGTATATGAATGAGTGATGGTACAGAACGGCATAGGCAAGATGCAGTAGATGGTATCGAGTACAGTATATACATATGAGATGAGTAATGTAGGGTATGTAAACATAAAGTGGTATAGTTTAAAGTGGCTAGTGATACATGTATTACATAAAGATGGCAAGATGCAGTAGATGATATCGAGTACAGTATATACATATACATTATATTAAGTGACATTGTGATACATTTTTGATCAATTTCCATCAATTTCCATTATTAAAGTGAGCTGGAGTTGAGTCAGTATGTTGGCAGCAGCCACTCGATGTTAGTGGTGGCTGTTTAACAGTCTGATGGCCTTGAGATAGAAGCTGTTTTTCAGTCTCTCGGTCCCTGCTTTGATGCACCTGTACTGACCTCGCCTTCTGGATGATAGCAGGGTGAACAGGCAGTGGCTCGGGTTGTTGTTGTCCTTGATGATCTTAATGGCCTTCCTGTGACATCGGGTGGTGTAGGTGTCCTGGAGGGCAGGTAGTTTGCCCCCAGTGATGCGTTGTGCAGACCTCACTACCCTCTGGAGAGCCTTATGGTTGTGGGTGGAGCAGTTGCCGTACCAGGCGGTGATACAGCCCGACAGGATGCTCTTGATTGTGCATCTGTAGAAGTTTGTGAGTGCTTTTGGTGACAAGCCGAATTTCTTCAGCCTCCTGAGGTTGAAGAGGCGCTGCTGCGCCTTCTTCACAACTCTGTCTGTGTGGGTGGACCAATTCAGTTTGTCCGTGATGTGTACGCCGAGGAACTTAAAACTTACTACCCTCTCCACTACTGTCCCGTCGATGTGGATAGGGGTTGCTCCCTCTGCTGTTTCCTGAAGTCCACAATCATCTTCTTTGTTTTGTTGACGTTGAGTGTGAGGTTATTTTCCTGACACCACACTCCGAGGTATCAATTATGTATCATAATCCAGGTGGTTCGAGCCCTGAATGCTGATTGGCTGACACCCGTGGTATATCAGACCGTATACCACGGGTATGACAAAACATGTATTTTTATTGCTCTAATTACATTGGTAACCAGTTTATAATAGCAATAAGGCACCTCTGGGGTTTGTGGTATATGGCCAATATACCACAGCTAATGGCTGTATCCTATTGGCCATATACCACACCCCCTCGTGCCTTATTGCTTAATTATAGCCTCGGTATAAAATGGATAATCAACTCGGGGCTCTATGCGTTCTCTGGAAACTTCTGACCATCTCTTCTGCAGAGTGACCTTGATAGTCCTGTTTGTCACTGTTGGGTCTCTCTTTCTTGCTCATAGGCTTTGTCCTTAAGCGCTGTTTTATCCTTAAAATTCCTCAGTCAATAGGGAAAGGACACCATGTTATGAACACAGCCATATACAGACAAGGTTGGCAAACTTGGTTGAAGAGAGAAGAAGAGTAGAATTTCAAAAATGTACACCATGTTGGCACAAAGAGCTTCAAGTCAATCATTTCATACAATTGTTAGGACACATTCAATATCAATATATGTCCTATGTAACTGTCATCTCTCTCTCTCTCATTTTCTCTCTCTCTCACTCCCCCACCCCCCTCCCCCGTTACCCTCCCTTACAGATCTACATCCTCCCCCAGGCGGCCATTTTTAAGATGGAGGGTCTGGAGGGGGCCGAGGCGGAGGCGGCGATGCTGAACAACATGCGCGTGTACGGCACTATTGTGCTCAGTTTCATGGCCACAGTGGTGTTCGTGGGGGTCAAGTACGTCAACAAGCTGGCCCTGCTTTTTCTGGCCTGCGTCATACTCTCCATCCTGGCCGTGTATGCCGGAGTCATCAAGACAGCCATCGAACCGCCTGACTTCCCGTAAGGGCCCCCCCTATTGTTCAATTAGCCTGCTCCCAGATCTGTCTGTGTCGTCTTGTCAAGTCCTATGGTCATTGTCACAGGAGAACGACCATAGGAGTTGGAAAGACAGAACAAACAGATGTGGGACCAGGCTACTCTTCAATATTGGGGCTGAGCCGAACTTGAGCAATGTGGGTGTGACGTGAATCATGTTTGATGTCATTTATTTATTTATATAATTGTGGCCCATATTGGGGGATTTGGGTTTTGAGACTTTTGTTGCAATATATTTTGACCACATGTTCACCCATTTTAAGACGATTTGAAGTATATTGAAAATATATAGGAATGATGTTCAAGCAGATGGGTTAAATACAAATGGAACATATTCATCTCGTGTGACATTTTCAGTAGGGAGGACACTTCTGTTCAATATGGGGACTGATACCCACAGACTTGTGCTAGCTCTCAAAGCCAATGCCTAGTCTTCGACTCAGGTGACTAACTCAGTCTAAAGTTGTCTGCATGGGCAGTTGGGGTTTGATTCCCGGTCGCCACACTAACACAAGTAATGTGTAGCTTATGTTGTTCTTGTCGATAACTGTTCTGTACTTTGTCGTGTATTTGTACGTTTTATGTGGGCCCCAGGAAGAGAATCTGCTGCATGTGCAGTAGCTAATGGGGATCCTAATAAACGAAACTAATACACTAACACATCTCCCCTGCTGCACAGAGTCTGTATGCTGGGGAATCGCCCGCTGATCTCCAAAGGGATCGATGTGTGCGCCAAAACACTGGAGAGTGGCAACGGCACAGTCACCACCAAGCTGTGGAAGATCTTCTGCGATACTCCCTTCCTCAACGCCACCTGTGACGAGTACTTTGCCAACAACAACGTGTCCTTCATCCAGGGCATCCCCGGGGTCATGAGCGGCATCCTCAAAGGTGACCAAACACAGTTAACTATTAGTCTTCTTCTGGCTCAGTTGGTAGAGCACGCCACTTGCAATGCCAGGATTGTGCGCTCTATTGCTGCCGGAGTCACCGATACGTAAAATGCATGCATGTATGATGGTCACTTTTAATTAAAGTGTTTGCTAAAAGGCTAACATAATATTATATTATTATAAATACTATTATTTTGTGGCTATCTACTTTTTCTTTCCAAACACAGTTACACCTACAGCACAAATAACATGCACTGTTCTGGTCCACCAACACTCAGGTCACTGTACCTACAGTACAGTACACATGCTTGCACACACACATGCGGGAAACACACCCGCGTGCTCTTGCAGGAAGCATACTGCACTTTCTTTATTTGCCGCCCAATTGTATGTACTGTACAATGGAACTAAAGGTCAAGCGATTATAAATAATATTCTCCCTCCCTCCCTTTCTCGCTCTCTCTCTCCAAACCCCCTCACTCTCTTTCCCTTTATCTCCATCTTCCTCCTCTCTTTACCATTAAATTGCCCTCTCTCTCCCTCTTTCTCCCTGTTTACTTCTCCCTCCCCCCTCTCCCTCTCCCTCTTCCTCCCTTCCATTCCCCCCCCCCCCCCCCCTCCCCCACACACACACACAGAGAACCTATTTGGGAATTACCTGGAGAAGGGCAATCTGGTGGCCAAGATTGGGATTGCGACCGTGGAGGGCCCCGATGAAACTCTGACCAACTCCAACCGCTACGTCCTGGCCGACATCACCAGCTTCTTCACCCTTCTGGTCGGCATCTACTTCCCCTCCGTCACAGGTCAGCTGACAGGAAGGGATAATGCAAAGAGGAAGAGACACAGAGCTGAAACTCATTCCGCTCATCCTCAAAGGGTGAATTCACCAAGGGTGAATCTCAAGGAAAAGAGAGGACGCAAGGGATCGAGGGAAAATACTCACCCTTTGTGTTGTTTTGTGTGGTTATTTTTTTAAATCTAGATAGGGGAGATGTGTTATTGAAACATTTTACGATACTGTCAAATATTAATTTGAAGTCATGATTTTTTTTTTACACAAAAAGCAGTTGTTTGTCATTAGAAGGATCAATTTGCTGTATTTTTCAGTTGTGGTAATTTGACAAAGGAAAGTAGGTTTCAAATCGACATACACACGCTATTGTGTGAGTTTCTAAGCCCACCATTTGATTATCTGAGTTTTCTTATAGACCTCTGCCTGTGTTTTGAAAACAATTCTCAGACTGAAACGTTGACACGGCAAATGTGCAGAGGTTATTGTGTGAGCAGGAGTTTTTCTAAAATGACCTCTCTTCTTGTGTTTCACAGGGATCATGGCCGGATCCAACCGGTCTGGAGACCTGCGTGACGCGCAGAAGTCCATCCCCATCGGCACTATCATGGCCATCACCACTACCTCACTAGTGTGTATCCTTTCACTGCTCCCCTTTCTGGACTCAATGGGCTAGTGCACTACTTTTAGCTGTCACTCACATGCCATCTACCAATAGTAAAAGAGCTCTATTTTATACAAAACCTTTTTTATTTTACTTTTCAACATAAAATATATATTAGGTTTGATTGAATTGGGCCTTTAGCCTCAAGCTTGTTATGTTTATAATGATAACAATTTCAAATAAACCGTGGTGTTCTTTATCTCAAAGTAACCATTACAGAACAAAGCAATTAATCATGTACCACAATACAGCAGACATAACCCAACAATAACAGTGCTGTCGAACTGTGTACTTATGTAACTCTCAATGTGCAGACATAACAGAGATAAGTGAGGATATGTCCCTATGTGCTAGCAATGAGTGTGTGTCTGTCTGTTTTCCTTAATGTGACCTTATAGACATGTCCGCTGTGGTCCTGTTCGGTGCCTGTATCGATGGAGTGGTACTAAGGGACAAGTAAGTTATGCATAATGAGCCAAAATGTCTGCAATTGTTTCAAAATTTCTCAGTCAAGCTTTCCAGGTGCTCAGGTACTAGATGAGGGATGCTATACCTGGTTCGTATTCAACAGAAAATGTTTTAAAACAAAAATTAGCACATTTACTTCAGTTGTAGTCCAGGTAGGCCCTCCCTGTTTTAATCAGTTTTCTTCGGTTTGGTGCCTAAATCAAATCAAATCAAATCAAATGTATTTATATAGCCCTTCTTGCATCAGCTGATATCGATCAATAGGACTCAGGTAATTGTCTCTCCTCCTACCTTTCTTCATGTCTGATTGGCTGGGTGTCATGTCCATCTCCCTCAGGTTTGGAGAGGGAGTCAATGGCAACCTGGTCATTGGCACCTTGGCCTGGCCATCCCCGTGGGTGATTGTAATTGGCTCCTTCTTTTCCACCTGCGGAGCGGGGCTTCAGAGCTTGACGGGCGCCCCACGTCTCATGCAGGCCATCTCCAGGGATGGTGTCGTGCCCATCCTACGGGTCAGTCTCAGTCATTCTGCCAACATTCTGGCATTTTACACTGATCTGGGACCATTTGTTTTCATAATTCTGTCAGTGTTCAGCAATTAGCACCGATCTGGGTACATTTGTTATGATCTATCTGTCAGCATTCAGCAATTAGCACTGATCTGGGTACATTTGTTATGATTATTCTGTCAGCGTTCAGCATTAAGCACTGATCTGGGACAATTTGCTATGTTGATTTGTCAACATGTCTCATATCAGTCTCAGGTGACATTGGACACTACCACACTTGCCTGCCCTCTCTCACGAATTCTTTCATTCACATTCAATGTTGATGGTTGGTGTCTGTGTACACTAATGTTAATCCTCAGGTCCCAGGCAAGGGTCAGGTCTCACGTGAGCGTGGTTCACTGAAACACCTCTGTTACATCTACAGTACATACAACCTGCCTTGAAATAATGGAATAACTATTGTATGTTGTAACTCTATCCCCTCTAACATCTCAGTGTGTGATGTGTCCTCCAGGTGTTTGGCCATGGGAAGGCCAATGGGGAGCCCACCTGGGCCCTGCTGCTGACCGCCTGTATCTGTGAGATAGGGATCCTCATTGCCTCCCTGGACGCAGTGGCCCCCATCCTCTCCATGTGAGTGTCTATGAGCGGGACCAGGTCTTGTTCCCCACCACAGGACCTTGCCTGGGAAAAACTCGGGGTCCTAGTTACAGCCTATAACTAGGGCCCAGATTTTTTTCTGGTCAGGTCACATGGCCAGGTAAAACTCCTGGCCCTATGTATGACTGCTGAAGTGCACTCATCCTGTACCAATATGGACTGTCTAATATGCACACTGTAAATATGATATATACTTCTGACAATGGACAAATTAGATCTTGGCACTTAAGATAAAGTTAAACACATTCACTGAACAAAAATCTAAAAGCAACATGCAACAATTTCTAAGATTTTACAGTTACAGTTCATATAAAAAAAAATCTGTAAATTTAAATGAATTCATTAAGCCCTAATCTATGGATTTCACATGACTAGGAATAGAGATGTGCATATGTTGGTCACAGATACATTTAAAAAAAAATAGGGGTGTGGATCACCAGCCAGTATCTGGTGCGACCACGATTTGCCTCATACAGCGCGACACAGGCTGTTGATTGTGGCCTGTGCAATGTTGTCCCACTCCTCTTCAATGGCTGTGTGAAGTTGCTGGATATTGGCGGCAACTGGAACACGCTGTCGTGCACGTCGACCCAGAGCATCCAAAACATGCTCTGGTGAGGATGTAGACCATGGAAGAACTGGGACATTTTCAACTTCCCGGAATTTTGTACAGATCCTTGCGACATGCATTATCATGCTGAAACATGAGGTGATGGTGGCAGATGAATGGCATGACAATGGGCCTCAGGATGTCGTCACGGTATCTCTCTGCATTCAAATTGCCATTGATAAACGCAATTGTTTTCGTTGTCCATAGCTTAAATGCCTGCCCATACTATAACCCCACTGCCACCATGGGGCAATCTGTTCACAATGTTGACATCAGCAGGTGAGCATTTGCCCACTGAAGTCGGTTACAACGCCGAACTGCAGTCAGTTCAAGATCCTGGTGAGGACAACGAGCACGAAGATGAGCTTCCCTGAGACGGTTCTTGATAGTTTGTGCAGAAATTCTTTGGTTGTGCAAACCCACAGTTTCATCAGCTGTCCAGGTGGCTGGTCTCAGACGATACCGCAGTTCAAGAAGCTGGGCTGGCGTGGTTACACATGGTCTGCGGTTGTGAGGCCGGTTGGACGTACTGCCAAAATCTCTAAAACAACGTTGGTAGAGAAATTAACATTCAATTCTCAGGCAGAAGCTCTGGTGGACATTCCTGCAGTCAGCATGCCAATTGCACGCTCCCTCAAAAGTTGAGACAAAACGTGTGGCATTGTGTGGTGTGACAAAAACTGCACATATTAGAATGACCTGTGTATATGATCATGGTGTTTAATCAACTTCTCGATATGCCTCACCTGACAGGTGGATGGATTATCTTGGCAAAGGAGACATGCTCACTAACAGTATAGCTAGAGGACTCCTGATAAATTATCAGGGTCCCGCTTTAAATGACGTTCAGCTTATACAGGCTTCATAAAGTCTTCATAATGTCTTCATAAGAACCACATAAATGTGTTACAAAGCATCTGTAACGGTAGGTCATGCTTTATAAAGGGTTCATAAATCTGGCATAACTGTGTGACATAATCACCCATGTCAAATGTGACATAACCCACTGTTTCGAATGTGAAATAAACATGTGCTTTATAAAGGGTGACGTGTTGTGCTGAAGGTGAAGTCATGTTAGTCACATTACACCTAATCTCATTCCCAGACACTTCTGCCCAAATGCACGTACGGTCTGGTGGACCAACACATAAAACTTGGCCTTCATTAGTTATGGTTAGGTTTAAAATTGAAATGGTGAAGCGTGATTCATCACTCCAGAGAAGGCATTTCCACTGCTCCAGAGTCTGACGGCGGCGAGCTTCACACCACTCCAGCCTACACTTGGCATTGCACATGGTAATCTTAGGCTTGTGTACAGCTACTCGGCCATGGAAACCCATTTCATGAAGCTCCTGACAAACAGTTCTTATGTTGACGTTGCTTCCAGAGGCAGTTTGGAACTCGGTAGTGAGTGTTGCAACCCGAGGACAGACAATTTTTACATGCTGCTCACTTCAGCACTCTGCGGTCCTGTTCTGTGAGCTTGTGTGGCCTACCACTTCGTGGCTGAGCCGTTGTTGCTCCTAGACGTTTCCACTTCACAATAACAGCACTAACAGTTGACCGGGGCAGGTCTAGTCGGGAAAGGTGGCATCCTATGACGGTGCCACGTTGAAAGTCACAAAACCCTTCAGTAAGGCCATTCTACTGCCAATGTTTGTCTATGGAGATTGCATGGCTGTATGCTCGATTTTATACACCTGTCAGCAGCGGATGTGGCTGAAATAGCCGAGTCCACAAATTTGAAGGGGTGTCCGCATACTTTTGTATATATAGTGTACTTTACTCAGTAAGGTCTCTCTCGTTGAATTCTATGATCACTCCTACTAAGGCCAAGTTTGAATGGTTGATATCCCAGGCTTATACATATGTGCTGTGTGCGCAATAGCCTGGTGATGACGTTAGACCAAGAAACACTTATCTTGATAAGGAAATTGAAAGGGGCTTTCTTCTGGAAGTAAGTTACATGTTCCTCAGTACACAAACACACACACACACAACAATATAATGAGCCGTACCATGCAGTGAAGGGCCTAGGCAGGTTTTTGACACAACAATATAACCAGCCATACCGTGCGGTGCTAAGCCCAGTCAGGTCTTTGACACAACAATATAACAAGCCATACCATGTGGTGCTAGGCCCAGTCAGGTCTTTGACACGTTCACCTTCTCCCCCGCTGAAATATCAGCCACAAAATGTTGGCACCATTGTAACAGGTTGTAGTCAAGCCCTGGTCTCCAGCAGAACAGAAGAGGAATACGAATACTTTGTTTGAAGTGAGACACCTTCAGTCATTCATAACACATCCATAAAGACTTTGGTCATTCATAACACATCCATAAAGACTCTATATTGCATGTCGCTGTAATTACTTTAAAGTCAGACCCCTTTGGTAATTTATAACACATACATAAATGCCTTGTATCATATGATGCTGTACTTATTATGAAGTCAGACACTTTTGGTCATTCATTACACGTACAGTACCAGTCAAAAGTTTGTACACACCTACTCATTCAAGGGTTTTTCTTTATTTTGACTATTTTAGAATAATAGTGACAACAAAACTATGAAATAACACATATGGAATCATGTAGTAATGAAAAAAGTGTTTTAAAAAAAAGTAGCCACTCTTTGCACACTCTTGGCATTCTCTCAACCAGATTCACCTTGAAATCTTTTCCAAGAGTCTTGAAGGAGTTCCCACATATGTTGAGCACTTGTTGGCTGCTTTTCCTTCACTCTGCGGTCCAACTCATCCCAAACCATCTCAATTGGGTCAATACAGGACTAAGATCGAATCGTACTACACATGCTCTGATGCCTGTCGGATGTGACAGGGCTTGCAACCATTACAGACTACAAAGGGAAGCACAGCCAAGAGCTTCCCGGTGACACGAGCCTACCAGACGAGCTAAACTACTTCTGTGCTCGCTTCGAGGCAAATAACACTGAAACATGCATGAGAGTACCAGCTGTCCCAGTAGACTGTTTGATCACGCTCTCCTTAGCCGATGTGATTAAGACCTTTAAACAGGTCAATATTCACAAGGCCGCAGGGCCAGACGGATTACCAGGACGTGTACAGTCGTGGCCAAAAGTTTTGAGAATGACACAAATATTAATTTTCACAAAGTCTGTTGCCTCAGTTTGTATGATGGCAATTTGCATATACTCCAGAATGTTATGATGAGTGATCAGATGAATTGATATTAATTGCAAAGGTCCTCTTTGCCATGCAAATGAACTGAATCCCAAAAAAACATTTCCAATGCATTTCAGCCCTGCCACAAAAGGACCAGCTGACATCACGTCAGTGATTCTCTCGTTAACACAGGTGTGAGTGTTGACGAGGACAAGGCTGGAGATCACTCTGTCATGCTGATTGAGTTCGAATAACAGACTGGAAACTTCAAAAGGAGGGTGGTGCTTGGAATCATTGTTCTTCCACTGTCAAACATGGTTACCTGCAAGGAAACACGTGACGTCATTATTGCTTTGCACAAAAAGAGCTTCACAGGCAAGGATATTGCTGCCAGTAAGATTGCACCTAAATCAACCATTTATCGGATCATCAAGAACTTCAAGGAGAGCGGTTCAATTATTGTGTAGAAGGCTCCATTCAGGGTGCCCAAGAAAGTCCAGCAAGCGCCAGGACCGTCTCCTAAAGTTGATTCAGCAGAAAATCACAGAAAATCACATTGTAGGATTTTTAATTTATTTATTTGCAAATTATGGTGGAAAATAAGTATTTGGTCACCTACAAACAAGCAAGATTTCTGGCTCTCACAGACCTGTAACTTCTTCTTTAAGAGGCTCCTCTGTCCTCCACTCGTTACCTGTATTAATGGCACCTGTTTGAACTTGTTATCAGTATAAAAGACACCTGTCCACAACCTCAAACAGTCACACTCCAAACTCCACTATGGCCAAGACCAAAGAGCTGTCAAAGGACACCAGAAACAAAATTGTAGACCTGCACCAGGCTGGGAAGACTGAATCTGCAATAGGTAAGCAGCTTGGTTTGAAGAAATCAACTGTGGGAGCAATTATTAGGAAATGGAAGACATACAAGACCACTGATAATCTCCCTCGATCTGGGGCTCCACGCAAGATCTCACCCCGTGGGGTCAAAATGATTACAAGAACGGTGAGCAAAAATCCCAGAACCACACGGGGGGACCTAGTGAATGACCTGCAGAGAGCTGGGACCAAAGTAACAAAGCCTACCATCAGTAACACACTACGCCGCCAGGGACTCAAATCCTGCAGTGCCAGACGTGTCCCCCTGCTTAAGCCAGTATATGTCCATGCCCATCTGAAGTTTGCTAGAGAGCATTTGGATGATCCAGAAGAAGATTGGGAGAATGTCATATGGTCAGATGAAAGCAAAATATAACTTTTTGGTAAAAACTCAACTCGTCGTGTTTGGAGGACAACGAATGCTGAGTTGCATCCAAAGAACACCATACCTACTGTGAAGCATGGGGGTGGAAACATCATGCTTTGGGGCTATTTTTCTGCAAAGGGACCAGGACAACTGATCCGTGTAAAGGAAAGAATGAATGGGGCCATGTATCGTGAGATTTTGAGTGAAAACCTCCTTCCATCAGCAAGGGCATTGAAGATGAAACGTGGCTGGGTCTTTCAGCATGACAATGATCCCAAACACACTGCCCGGGCAACGAAGGAGTGGCTTCGTAAGAAGCATTTCAAGGTCCTGGAGTGGCCTAGCCAGTCTCCAGATCTCAACCCCATAGAAAATCTTTGGAGGGAGTTGAAAGTCCGTGTTGCCCAGCAACAGCCCCAAAACATCACTGATCTAGAGGAGATCTGCATGGAGGAATGGGCCAAAATACCAGCAACAGTGTGTGAAAACCTTGTGAAGACTTACAGAAAACGTTTGACCTCTGTCATTGCCAACAAAGGGTATATAATAAAGTATTGAGATAAACTTTTGTTATTGACCAAATACTTATTTTCCACCATAATTTGCAAATAAATTCATAAAAAATCCTACAATGTGATTTTCTGGATTTTTTTTTCTCATTTTGTCTGTCATAGTTGAAGTGTACCTATGATGAAAATTACAGGCCTCTCATCTTTTTAAGTGGGAGAACTTGCACAATTGATGGCTGACTAAATACTTTTTTGCCCCACTGTATATGTTGGGTCCATGGCCAGGAAACTCCCCAGACCTTAATCCCATTGAGAACTTGTGGTCAATCCTCAAGAGGCGGGTGGACAAACAAAACCCCACAAATTCTGACAAACTCCAAGCATTGATTATGCAAGAATGGGCTGCCATCAGTCAGGATGTGGCCCAGAAGTAATTGTACACCATGCCAGGGCGGATTGCAGAGGGTCAACACTGCAAATATCGACTCTCATCAACTTCATGTAATTGTCAATAAAAGCCTTTGACAGTTATGAAATGGTTGTAATTATAATTCAGCATTCCATAGTAACATCTGACAAAAATATCTAAAGACACTGAAGCAGCAAACTTTGTGGAAATTAATATTTGTGTCATTCTCAAAACTTTTGGCTACGACTGTACTCCGAGCATGCGCTGACCAACTGGCAAGTGTCTTCACTGACATTTTCAACCTCTCCCTGTCCAAGTCTGTAATACCACATGTTTTAACCCTTGTGTTGTCTTAAGGGTCAAAAATGACCCGCCACTATGTTTAACAGCAGAGAATACCCCTTTAAATGGTCTTTGTTCGACTTGAAATTTGATGACTTTTCCTAGAGTGACCGCAGCATTAGAAAAAGTGAAACATAGCCTTTGTTCATGTTTCCTTGAAAGCTGTACACCACCAGGGTACAAAGATTGTCTTTGGGTCATTTTTGACCCGGCAGTTATAAAATAATTTACACACCACAAAAACCATTAGATTATGTGTGCTACTGATTGAACTCAAACAAAACTAAAATTGTCTTGTGCATGTGCAGCATCTCCCCTCCACGACCACACACATGACTCAAGTTCACAGACAAAATAAATTAAAAATCATACAAAATAAACAACATTTCAGACAAAATAAAAATGTCTTGAAAGCATTGTTTACTAATGGGGAATGCAGTCAGAGGCTATAAAGCTGCTGCAGATGACAGTCCCCCCAGTTCTCTCTTTGCTGAAGCCATAAGTGCACATTTCAGTGCCCAACAGGTCATAGATCAAATTTTTTTCAGATGTCCAGGATGAACAAGAGAACAATGATTTAGAAGAGGAGGTATCTGAAGAAGAAGATGTGGAAAAATACAACCCAGAGCACGATGCATCATCTTTGGATGAAGAAGAAATCCCCCAAGCTGAAAGAGAGACATTTTTGTCAAAGAACAGCAAAATAACATGGTCCTTGTCACCATATGACAACCAGGGCAGGATGACAGCACAAAATGTCATAAGGATGACCCCAGGGCCCACAAGACATGCAGTTTCCCATGCCCAGGATATCGCCTCAACATTCCACATGTTCATCACACCAGCCATCGAAAAAATCATCCTGAAGACGACAAATTTGGAGGGTTTCCGTAAATATGGACACAACTGGAAAAGGATGGATGTGATTGACCTGCGTGCCTACATAGGGCTGCTAATCTTAGCTGGTGTGTATAGGTCCCGAGGTGAGGCTACATGTTGTCTCTGGAATTCAGAGAGTGGAAGGGCGATTTTCCGTGCCATGATGCCACTGGAAGTCTTTCACACTTTCTCAAGAATGCTAAGATTTGATAACCGTGAGTCAAGACCTGCAAGACGTGTGAGAGACAAATTGCTGGCCATACGTAAGGTCTGGGAGAAGTGGGTGGAGCGTCTGCCATACCTCTACAACCCTGGGCCTGAAGTAACAGTGGATGAGCACCTGGTTCCATTCAGATGTAAATGCATATTTTCATATCTGTAATGTAAGTGATTTTCACTGTTCATTTTATTATGTATTGCTGTAATATCACTGATTTATGTGATTCTATTCTGTGACACTGATACTAATTACTGATAGTAATCTCTTTTGTCAAAAGGTCGCTGTCCTTTCCGGCAGTAGATGCCCAGCAAGCCAGCAAAGTATGGCATCAAGATATGGGTGGCCTGAGACGCACAATCCAGCTACGCTTCGAATATGCAAGTCTACACTGGGAAGCCGACCAGTGGAGGCCCGGAAAAGAACCAGGGGATGCTGGTTGTGCTTGATGTGACAGATGGACTGAGGGGGCACAATGTCACGTGTGACAATTTCTTCACCTCTAATGAACGCAGCCAGCAGCTCCTGAAGAGGAAGATCACCATGGTTGGCACAGTTAGAAAGAACAAGCCTGAGCTCCCCCCTGCACTCCTCGCAACAACGGGGAGAGAGGCCTTCTCATCAAAGTTTGCCTTCACCCCCACCACCACTCTAGAGTCTTACCTCCCAAAGAGGAACAAGAATGTGGTCCTCCTGAGCACACTGCACAAAACGGCTGAGATCAGTGATCGTGAGGACAGGAAGCCAGCCATCATCCTGGACTACAACCACAACAAAGGAGGCGTGGCAACCTGGACAAGGTGATTGGAACTTACAGCTGCAAGAGGATGACTGCCCGCTGGCCCCTGGTCATCTTCCATCACATCATTGATGTGTTCTCATACAATGCCTTCATGATATGGAACAACATCAACCCTACATGGAAGCCTGATAAGCGGAACAAGAGGAGGGTGTTCCTGGAGCAGCTGAGCAAGGCACTTGTAACCCCACACATTCAAAGAAGGGAGTGTCTCCCCCGCACAGCAGCCTCTGCAGTGCTTGTGAAAGCTGTTCAGGGTGCTGAATCTTGTCCTGATCCACCTGAGGCTGCAGCTGGGGCAGGCAAGAGGAGAAGATGCCAATTCTACTCCCAAACAAGGATTGTAAAACAAATACTATGTCCTGCACATGTGAGAAATACATCTGCAAAGTCCATGCACACACACTTGCATACTGTCCTACATGTGCTAATTAGAGTTGATTGATTTCTGTTCTTCACGTTTTTGTTTTGTATCTATTATCTTATTTTATTCTTATTTATTGTTGTTGTTTATACACCTTGTGGGTGGGGGCAATGGTTAAAAAATGGGAGAAGTCTATTATTTTGTAGTTGAATTCCTCCTTGTACAGTATATAAGAATATATCACTATGTTGCCAAAAAAGTTCAAGACTGTTATTGTTTCCCTTCAATAAAATGCATTCAAAACTACTTTCTGCACATTTCTGCTACTTTCTTAGGCTATACACGTGATTTATTTTGCTAAAAAATATATGTTTACACCTATGCAGTACCTTTAGCAATAATAACAATAATAATAAACCTCTACTTTAGTCAAGAAAACAATTATGGCAGGTGTGTTGATTAAATGCAGTCTTTCTGCATTGGGAAGAGGGAAAACCCAGATATTCACAGTTTGTGATGAATGACAGGTTGTTTCTTCATGCAAAATAGATTTGGGGTTTAAAATTCAATTAAGCTGCTTTATTTTAGGGGTTTAGTGAAGGCGAGTCATTTTTTACCCTTAGGACACGAATGTTAAGACTACACAAGGGTTAAGCAGACCACCATGGTGCCTGTGCCCAAGAACATTAAGGTAACCTGCCTAAATGACTACCGACCCGTAGCAATCACGTCTGTAGCCATGAAGTGCATTGAAAGGCTGGTCATGGCTCACATCAACACCATCATCCCAGAATCCCTAGACCCACTCCAATTTGCATACCGCCCTCTCTATTGCACTCCACACTGCCCTTTCCCACCTGGACAAAAGGAACACCTATGTGAGAATGCTATTCATTGACTACAGCTCAGCGTTCAACACAGTGCCCTCAAAGCTCATCAATAAGCTAAGGACCCTGGGACTAAAAACCTCCCTCTGCAGCTGGATCCTGGGCTTCCTGACGGGCTGCGCCCAGGTGGTAAGGGAAGGTAACAACACATCCGCCGCGCTGATCCTCAACACGGGGGCCCCTCAGGGGTGCGTGCTCAGCCCCCTCCTGTACTCCCTGTTCACTCATGACTGCACAGTCAGGCACGACTCCAACACCACCATTAAGTTTGCCGATGATACAACAGTGGTAGGCCTGATCACTGACAAGACAGCCTATAGGGAGGAGGACAGAGACCTGGCCGTGTGGTGCCAGGACAACAACCTCTCCCTCAACGTGATCAAGACAAAGGAGATGACTGTGGACTACATCGACCAGGCTGCAGTGGAGCAGGTTGAGAGCTTCAAGTTCCTTGGTGTCCACATCACCAACAAACTAACATGGTCCAAGCACACCAAGACAATCGTGAAGAGAGCACAACAAAACCTTTTCCTCCTCAGGAGACTGAAAAGATTTGGCATGGGTCCTCAGATCCTCAAAAGGTTCTACAGCTGCACCATCGAGAGCATCCTGACTGGTTGCATCACTGCCTGGTATGGCAACTGCTCTGCCTCCGACCGCAAGGCACTACAGAGGGTAGTGCGAACGGCCCAGTACATCACTGGGGCCAAGCTTCCTGCCATCCAGGACCTCTATAGCAGGCAGTGTCAGGAAGGCCCTAAAAATTGTCAAAGACTCCAGCCACCTTAGTCATAGACTGTTCTCTCTGCTACCGCACGGCAAGCGGTACCGGAGCGCCAAGTCTAGGTCCAAGAGGCTTCTTAACAGCTTCTACCCCCAAGCCATAAGACTCCTGAACATCTAATCAAATGGCTACCCAGACTATTTGCATTGCCCCCCCCCCCTCTTTTACACCGCTGCTACTCTCTGTTGTTATCATCTATGCATAGTCACTTTAATAACTCTACCTACATGTACATATTACCTCAACGAACTGGATCCTCCGCACATTGACTCTGTACCGGTACCCCCTGTGTATAGTCTCGCTATTGTTATTTTACTGCTGCTCTTTAATTATTTGTTACTTTTATTCCTTATTCTTATCCGTATGTTTTTAAACTGCATTGTTGGTTAGGGGCTCGTAAATAAGCATTTCACTGTAAGGTCTACAGCTGTTGTATTTGGCGCATGCGACTAATACAATTTGATTTGATTTGATTATGTTCACACAGTTATCCCACATTTATGAACCCTTTATAGAGCATGACATAGGGTTATAGATGATTTGTGATACATTTATGTAATGTTTATGAAGGCTTTATGAAGGATTTACGAAGCCTTTATAAGCTGAATGTTATTTAAAGCAGGACCGCGATAAGTATCATTTTTGTCTTTATCTGTTGTCTAGTACTGTCTTTTTGCCCAGCTAGGGCCATCTACTTTAAGTGCTGCCTGTCTTCCCAGTAGCCTACTTGGTGTGTGAACTGCTGACTGCTCATAACTTGCAGATGATTGTTGACACATCAACAGCGATCAAGGGGCAGGGCAATTTGTGACTCGTTTTAGTAATCAGTGGCTGTATTGGAGGGGGCGTGGTTTCACCACTTTGGAAAGTATTTAGACCCCTTGACTTTTTCCACATTTTGTTAGGTTACAGCCTTATTTGAAAATGTTTCAAAAAAAATTCCCCTCATCAATCTACACACAATACCCAAATACTGACGAAGCAAAAACAGTTTTTCAGACAATCTCGCTAATTATATCACATTTACTTAAGTATTCAGACACTCCCCCCATTTAAAAAAAAAAATATTCCTGAACCAACAATTGCACTCTACATTTTGCGTCAGTATGTAACGTCAGTATGTAAGGCTAGGATTTACTATAGTAACATCTGAGAATGGTTTTTATTTGGTTAAAAGCTTATAAGCAGCTTATAAGCGAGTAATTGGTGCCTTATAGACATACATGTTTCCCAATAAACAGAAAATTTATGTAAGCCACATTGTTGTCTCTCTCGCTTTTTGCCATGGCTGAAGGCTTTGTTTCTGTTATGTAGGTTCTTTCTGATGTGCTACATGTTTGTGAACCTGGCCTGTGCCTTGCAAACCCTCCTGAGGACGCCTAACTGGAGGCCACGCTTCAAGTTCTATCACTGGTGAGTCCCACAAAATCCCATCAAAAGGAACGCATCCTAAGAGATGATACAAGGGCCTTGAATGTGTGTGTGTTGTGCGCCGGCCCTTCGTCCAGTCGCATCAAACTGTATCGGGCAGTGCTGTGCTGAGAGAAATGTGAGTTTTTCTCTCAGCGCTGCCTGATATGCTCTGATGAGGCTGAAGGAAGAGCCAGCGCACACCAAGAATTGGAGTTGAGACGCACACACACTCTCATATACATGCGTGCGTCTGTTTTTATACTGTTTAATGTACATGTATGTCTGCATGTGTATGTGCATGTGTGTGTGCATTCTGCACATGTGTGTAATCTAATCCTTTCTCTGTTTGTGTCTCTTTACAGGGCCCTGTCCTTCCTGGGCATGAGTCTGTGTCTATCGCTCATGTTCATCTGTTCCTGGTTCTATGCCATTGTTGCCATGGTGATCGCTGGCAGTATCTACAAGTATATTGAGTTCCGTGGGTGAGTGTAGCGCGACCCATGAGACAGATTGGATTTGCTGGCTGTGTGTTTGTGTGTGTTTGTGGTGTCTGTGTATTGGGGAGGGGGAGGGGGGGGGGGGGGGGGGGTTAAAAATCCTATCAACCATCATTCAGTCAAGCCAGTTAAAGGGGAAATGTGTCGATTGGGGTTGCCACTGTTTGGACAGCTTAGTGTTATGGCTTGCTGTGCTGAGACAATGGCTTGGGTTGCAATTACATGACTTGATGGTAAAGCTGGTTGAAAACAGAGCTTGGCTAACAACGACTTAGCATTCTGTCTGTAGGAAGAGATGCTATAAAGCAGACTTTTGCGGCGATGACTGATTTTTAAACAACTTTTTAAGCTACGTTCTTTAAAGACCCATGCTCACACAATTCTTATGGCCCACTAAACCGATAGCCTACCGAACGGTGAAAATAGGTTAGACATTTAGATGTGTTAGAAGCCTGTGCAGTTGATTGAATAATAATGTTATAATATCGTCATTTTAATTTGTAATAGACATGTAATAACACATAGGCCTAGTTATTAGGCTTTTAATGGTGTAATAATAACTATGTAATACCATTAGTTGTGACATGATTGAATGATATAACCCTGGTGTTTGATTGTGTGACAGGGCGGAGAAAGAGTGGGGTGATGGGATACGAGGCATTTCTCTCAGCGCCGCCCGATATGCTCTGATGAGGCTGGACGAGGGGCCGGCGCACACCAAAAACTGGAGGTGAGACATGCACACACAGACAAACACAAACACACACACAGTGTACCAGACCTGGGTTCAAATCAGGGGTTCGAACCGGTTCAGGAAACAGAACTGAAAAACAAAAAATAATGACCTTTTCAGAGGAACGGAACCAGATCCGGGAATGAAAGTGATCTCTAGTGTTCTGGAACATAACAGTTATTTTAAGATATTGAGAACTGGTTTAATAATGTTAATTTTAGTTCCACGAATATTCATAATGTCTAGTATATAATTTTGTAATTCAATGAAGTTATAATGCTAGTAATAGCCTAAACATATTCCAATTCACGTCATGCCATGATGTTCAGCGCCTTAAACCAAGTCCCCTCCATGTCCACCCCTCTCTCTTGTTCTCTACCTGTGAAATTTCAGTCGCATCTCGCGCCTGCACTTAGTTGACCAATCAACCATTTTATCCGTTCCACTGTAAGCTGCTCTAGCGGCGCTAATTGGAGGAGTATTTCATGCTGAAAACCTCATATTTGTAAAGGCTTTCGTTGGTGGAAAGAGAGGAGGACCAAAATGCAGCGTGGTACGTATCCATAATATTATTTAATCGAGAATGAATACAAAATACAAAAGAACAAGAGAATAAATGAAAACCGAAACAGTACCGTATGGTGCAAACACGAACACAGGAAACAATCACCCACAAAACACAATAGAAAACAGGCTACCTAAATATGGCTCCCAATCAGAGACAACGACTGACACCTGCCTCGGATTGAGAACCATACTAGGCCAAACACATAGAAATATAACAACAGAACAAAACATAGAAAAACAACATAGAATGCCCACCCCAACTCACGCCCTGACCAACTAAAATAAAGACATAAAAAAGGAACTAAGGTCAGAACGTGACAATATTAAACAACAATGGTATTCGCTAAGTTGATGGTTTATACACTGAGCGTTTGAAACATTAGGAACACCAGCTCTGAAGTACTCAAAAGGGCCACTAGATGTCTTGTGATAGATTACATAAAATCCTTGAAAGATACCAAAATTCTAGTCATTTACTGGCAAACTTCGAACGTTTCCTGTAGTATACCCTTCCTTTCCAAGATCCAAGATCCAACTCCTGGTTCAAATTCTTGTGTATTTCAGTATCTGGTATTTAAAATACTTTTTTCTGTGTATTTGATTATTTCCAAAACAAATACTTGTATTTTGTATTTGAATTGTTATAATAATACTTTCCTAGAAGACTATTTGAAACCAAAAATATTTCAAATACCCTCAAATACTTTACATCCCATATCTTCCACCAACTACTGAAAATCTGGAAGACACAAATTCCCAACACTGAGCAGAGTTGTTGCTGAGTACCTGCATGTCCCAGCATCCTCTGCAGCTGTGGAGCGGCTTTTCAGCATTGGAGGGCGTATCTTCAGACCAGATCACTGCACAAACCCTGGTGTTTTAGAAATGTAACATGGCATCTTGTCCTCTTTCATGGGCTGTGTTGTTACGTTGTCTAATGATTGGAGACAGGCGCAGGAATACAAAATCGTTTAAAAAAAATTCTCCACCCAAACAAAAGAGCGAGGTGTAAACCTGTAAATAATACATGGGACGAGACCCGTAAAACAAGTGCACAAAAACACGAAGCATGGGAGCCGATACAATAGTACAGGTACTCACAGGACCAACGGACATGGCAACAATAACCGACAAGGACAATGAGGAACAGAGGGCAAATATATACCCTAATCAGGGGGAATGGGAACCAGGTGTGCGTAATGAGACAGTCCGGGGTTGGTGGTAATGAATCCAGTTCAGTGACGCCTAGAAAGCTGGTGACGTAGACCTCCGGAGCTGGTGAATGGAATGAGCAGCAGTACCGGGGGGGATCCGTGACAGTACACCCCCCAACGCGCTGCACAAGCATCTGGACGATACCGGCCTCAGGGACGACCACAGGGACACGGTGCAGGTCGGTCAGGGCGCCGACGGTGAAAATCCCTGGTCAACGAAGCATCGAGGATGTCCACCACATGAACCCAGCACCGCTCCTCTGGGCCGTACCCATCTCAGTCGATGAGGTACTGGAGATGCCCCGCCCGATGCCTCAAATCCAGGACTTCACGGACCAAGTACGCCGACCCTCCCTCGATGTCCAGAGGAGGAGGCGGGGCATCACTGGGTCCAGCCTCAGCGAGGTGACCAGGTACCACTGGCCTGAGGAGAGACACATGAAAAGTCGGGTTAATGCGGTAATCAGCAGGGAGTTGCAAACGGTACTTTACCTCATTAACCCTCCTCAGGACATTAAACGGCCCCACAAACTGCGGGCTCAGCTTCCAGCAGGGCAGGCGGAGGGGCAGGCGGAGGGTGGAGAGCCAGACCCGGTCGCCTGGAGAGAAGACAGGTGCCTCACTGCAGTGGCGGTCGGCCTGTTCCTTGTGCCGACGCATGGCCCGCTGGAGACCAGTGTGCGCAGCATTCCAGGTCTCCTCAGTGCGCCGAAACCACTCGTCCACCGCAGTGGCCTCGGTCTGGCTCGGATGCCAAAGTGCCAGGGCCGGCTGATACCCCAACACCATGACACCCAGTGGTTCCATGAACGCTTTCCATATGCGTGAGGTGAACTGAGGTCCACGATATGACACAATGTCCTCCGGGATCCCGTAGTGCCGGAAGACGTGCGTAAAAAGAGACTCCGTGATTTGCATGGCTGATGGGAGCCCAGGCAGAGGAAGGAGGCGACAAGCTTCGGAAAACCAGTTCCCCTGGGAGTGGGGAAGGTCATTGACAAAGTCCACCGAGAGGTGAGAACAGGACAAGTACATTAGACTATCTAGTTTGAGAAACAGACGCCTCACAAGTCCTCAGCTGGCAGCTTCATTAAATAGCACCCGCAAAACACCAGTCTCAACGTCAACAGTGAAGAGGCGACTCCGGGATGCTGGCCTTCACAATCCTTCGATTATGTATCACACATAATTGAACGAGATCTTCAGTTTCTTGCCAATTTCTCGCATGGAATAGCTATCATTTCTCAGAACAAGAATAGACTGACCAGTTTCAGAAGAAAGTCTTTGTTTCTGGGCATTTTGAGCCTGTAATCGAACCCACAAATGCTGATGCTCTAGATACTCAACTAGTCTAAAGAAGGCCCGTTTTATTGCTTCTTTAATAAGGACAACATTTTTCAGCTGTGCTAACATAATTGCAAAAGGGTTTTCTAATGATCAATTAGCCTTTTAAAGTGATAAACTTGGATTAGCTAACGCAACGTGCCATTGGAACACAGGAGTGACGATTGCTGATAATGAGCCTCTGTACGCCTATGTAGATATTCCATAAAAAATCCGCTGTTTCCAGCTACAATAGTCATTTACAACATTAACAATGTCTACACTGTATTTCTGATCAATTTGATGTTATTTTAATGAAGAAAAAATGTTTTTAAAGTTAAAAAAAGGACATTTATAATTGACACCAAATCTTTGAAAGGTAGTGTACATTCATAACTATTTTCAAAAACATACCAAATAACAATACATACTAAATTACAATATTTATTTGAAAATACTGTCTTTCAAATACTTCCAACAATATGTATTTGAATGAATGGTAACTCATGCCAATACTTTCCAAATAGTGTTTTCAAATACATTCCAATATTCAACTACTTGTTTTTTCAAAAGAGCTTATCTGAATAGTTGTTTGGAAATGTAATAAAACATTATTGAAATACCTAAAATAGTAATTTAACCCAGGTCTGCAGTGTACACAAATAAACCTACACAAATAAGCTACACAGGCCATTCTGTGTCACCTATCTAATTAACATTGAAATGAACAACATGTCTGTGCATGTGGAGCGTTCCATTTAATTAATTTTGAGCTACTGTCATGGTACAGAAAATAATAATTTTACAGACATACTCGTGATAACCTCAGTGCACTCTTGCTTCCTTTTTTCTCTCGTTATTTCACTTGTTCTCTACCTTTCTCACCTCTACTCTACTTACTTCCTCTCTTTCTCTTTGTCACCTTACTCTCCCTTTCAATCTTTCGAATCTCTGTGCTACACTTTAAATTCAACTCAAAATTCAACAATGGAATGACAGAAGTATACATTTTCGTTTTGACAAATCAACACGTTGAAACTCTTTCTCCTATTATTCCTTTCCTTTCCTTTCCTTCCTTCCTTCCTTCCTTCCTTCCTTCCTTCCTTCCTTCCTTCCTTCCTTCCTTCTGTGACTCCCTCTGTCTCACTCAAGGCCTCAGCTGCTGGTGTTGGTCAGTACGGACGTGGAGCAGAATGTGGAGCAGCCTCGTCTGCTCTCGCTGACCAATCAGCTGAAAGCGGGCAAAGGGCTGACCATTGTGGGCACTGCCTTGGCAGGCACCTACCTGGAGAACCACCCCCAGGCCCAGCAAGCAGAGCAGGTTAGATACAGTTGAAGTCAGAAGTTTACATACACCTCAGCCAAATACATTTAAACTCAGTTTTTCACAATTCCTGACATTTAATCCAAGAAAAAATTCCCTGTCTTAGGTCAGTTAGGATCACCAATTTATTTTAAGAATGTGAAATGTCAGAATAATAGTAGAGATAATTATTTATTTTAGCTTTTATTTCTTTCATCACATTCCCAGTGGGTCAGAAGTTTACATACACTCAATTAGTATTTGGTAGCTTTGCCCTTAAATTGTTTAACTTCGGGCAAACGTTTCGGGTAGCCTTCCACAAGCTTCCCACAATAAGTTGGGTGAATTTCGGCCCATTCCTCCTGACAGAGCTGGTGTAACTGAGTCAAGTTTGTAGGCCTCCTTGCTCGCACACACTTTTTCAGTTCTGCCCACAAATTTTCTATAGGATCGAGGTCAGGGCTTTGTGATGGCCACTCCAATACCTTGACTTTGTTGTCCTTAAGCCATTTTGCCACAACTTTGGAAGTATGCTAGGGTCATTGTCCATTTGGAAGACCCATTTGCGACCAAGCTTTAACTTCCTGACCGATGTCTTGAGATGTTGCTTCAATATATCCACATAATGTTCCTACCTCATGATGCCATCTATTTTGTGAAGTGCACCAGTCCCTCTTGCAGCAAAGAACCCCCACAACAGGATGCTGCCAACCCCGTGCTCTACAGTTGGGATGGTGTTCTTCAGCTTGCAAGCCTCCCCCTTTTCCTCCAAACATAACAATGGGCATGATGGCCAAACAGTTCTATTTTTGTTTCATCAGAACAGAGGACATTTCTCCAAAAAGTACGATCTTTGTCCCCATGTGCAGTTGCAAACTGTAGTCTGGCTTTTTTATGGCGGTTTTGGAGCAGTGGCTTCTTCCTTGCTGAGCGGCCTTTCAGGTTATGTCGATATAGGACTCGTTTTACTGTGGATATAGATACTTTTGTACCTGTTTCCTCCAGCATCTTCACAAGGTCCTTTGCTGTTGTTCTGGGATTGATTTGCACTTTTCGCATCAAAGTACGTTCATCTCTAGGAGACAGAACGTGTCTTCTTCCTGAGCGGTATGACGGCTGCGTGGTCCCATGGTGTTTATACTTGTGTACTATTGTTTGTACAGATGAACGTGGTACCTTCAGGCGTTTGGAAATTTCTCCCAAGGATGAACCAGACTTGTGGAGACCTACAATTTTGGCTGATTTATTTAGATTTTCCCATGATGTCAAGCAAAGAGGCACTGAGTTTGAAGGTAGACCTTGAAATACATCCACAGGTACACCTCCAATTGACTCAAAATATGTCAATTAGCCTATCAAAAGCTTCCAAAGCCATGACATAATTTTCTGGAATTTTCCAAGCTGTTTAAAGGCACAGTCAACTTAGTGTATGTGAACTTTTGACTCACTGGAATAGTGATACAGTGAATTACAAATGAAATAATCTGTCTGTAAACAATTTTGGGGAAAATTACTTGTGTCATGCACAAAGTGGATGTCCTAACCGACTTGCCAAAACTATAGTTTGTAACAAGAAATTTGGGGAGTGGTTGAAAAACGAGTTTTAATGACTCCAACCTAAGTGTACGTAAACTTCCGACTTCAACTTTACTAGGCAGATCTCATGGCATCCCACTGCATATCACACAAACAGCACTACTCTCCGATCTGGACTGATTTAGACTTGATCCTGTGACTCTGTTCCAATGTCCACACTTGCGTAGCCGTACCTAAAATCAGTGTCACCACCGTCCATTTCACCCTTCAACTGCTGGGCAAGTTGTTGACCCTTACTGCCCTCTGTGGCTTAGTTGGTTCCCTTACACTGCTCTCACTCTCTTTCATCCCCTCCCCTCTCCTCTCTTCTATCCCTCCCCCTCTCCCTCCCTCTCTCCTCTGCCCTTCATTCTCTCTCTCACCCCCCCCCCCCCCCCCCCCTATCCCCTCCAGTCTCTGCGTAAGCTGATGGAGACAGAGAAGGTGAAGGGCTTCTGCCAGGTCACCATCTCGTCCAACATGCGCGACGCCACCTCCCACCTGCTCCAGGCCAGTGGGCTGGGCGGTCTCATGCACAACACGGTGCTGGTCAGCTGGCCACGCAACTGGAAGCAGGCTGACGACCACCAGACCTGGAGGGACTTCATCGGTGGGTCACAAAGGGGGTCAAGGGTGGATGGTCAAGTAGGATGGGGGGAGTAGGAAAAACAAACACGTTGTTTATCTAGGTTATTACTGTCTTATTACCATGTTACCTTTCTAAGTAAATTCTGGTCATTTTTGCACCGTACACTGAATCAGATCTGTCGGTTGAACTTTAAATCAGGATCTTTGGGGGATGTTGTAGACATATCATTGAAGATAATCCTTATATTTAGTTTTTTTGTACACAACATTATCACTTTAATCCATATTGTACCTATACAGGATGGTACATGAACTATCAGATCTTCACAAGATCTTCCATAAAGGTTACTGAGTGATCATCAGACTCATATTAGATTCAATCCCCCCCTCTTCCCTCTCTGTCCTGTCCTGTAGAGCTGGTTAGGGAGACCACAGCCGCTCACCTAGCCCTGCTGGTGCCCAAGAACATCGCTGCCTTCCCGTCCAATGGAGAGCGCTTCTCAGAGGGCCACATTGACGTGTGGTGGATCGTCCATGATGGAGGCATGCTGATGCTGCTGCCTTTCCTTCTGCGCCAGCACAAGGTAGGCTGCCTACCACACGCCCACCCTGAGATATGGGTCGCATTGCATTGGCCATGTTTTAAATAGACATTATTAAACTCTATTTATAAACTCGGTGGTTCGAGCCCTGAATGCTGATTGGCTGACAGCCATGGCACATCAAACCGTATACATTTATTTTTACTGCTCTAATTACGTTTGTAACCAGTTTATAATAGCAATAAGGCACCTCGGGGGTTTGTGATATACGGCCAATTTACCACGGCTAAGGGCTGTGTACAGGCACTCCACGTTGTGTCGTACATAAAGAACAGCCCTGAGCAGTGGTATATTGTTCATATTCCACACCCCCTCGGGCATTATTGCTTAAATATAAAGCTAGTCATGGCCTCAGTTTTATAGTAAAGTGCAATGTATATTTTTTTAAACTATAGTGCAGGGCATTCGTACAATCAGTGCGTTAACTAATCAATGTGCATGCTATGGCAGTTTCTATACATCATCATGAAGGTTCTAACCAGAATACTGTATTTAATTTTTATTTAACTAGGCAAGTCAGTTAAGAACAAATTCTTATTTACAATGACGGCATACCCCGGCCAAACCCGGACGACGCTGGGCCAATTGTGCGCCGCCCTATGGGACTCCCAATCACGGCCGGTTGTGATACAGCCTAGATTCAAACCAGGAACTGCAGTGACGCCTCTTGCACTGAGATGCAGTGTCTTAGACCGCTGCGCCACTCGGGAGCCCAACCTGTATAACAGGTTATAGATGAGCAAGTTACAATGGTCTTTCCTACCGACAGGTGTGGAGGAAGTGCGGATAACTGTATGACTGGTTATAGATGAGCAGGTGCCACTGGTCTTTTCTACTAATAGGTGTGGAGGAAGTGCAGGATGCGCATCTTCACCGTGGCCCAGATGGACGACAACAGCATCCAGATGAAGAAAGACCTGACCACCTTCCTGTACCACCTGCGTATCGATGCCGAGGTTGAAGTGGTGGAAATGGTAAGAATCCATGTCTGTCTATGACCGTTTCAGATGTGATTAAAGATACACAATGGGAGTTTACTTGTTAATTGTTTACTCCAATTTTAGTCTTGAATGTTGGCTGTATGGATCATATTACATAGATGATATAATATGAATCATCATTGTATTATGTATGAAAGTGTGTTAGCCGTCTCCCATGTCCCTTGCAGTGCTGCTGTCCATCCAGTAGACTGATGACACCAAACATAAAGTTGTCCATATGACATCCATAGGACGCCTGGTGTATCTCTCCATCCTCAATACACTAACCCACTAACCTACACTCTCCCCTCTCAGCATGACAGCGATATCTCAGCCTACACCTATGAGAAGACCCTGGTAATGGAACAGCGATCGCAGATCCTCAAACAGATCAACCTGACCAAGACGGAGCGAGAGAGAGAGGTAGGGTTGCAAAGTTACCGGTAATTTACCAAAGTTACTGGAATTGTTGGTCATCTATGGCAATCTATGGTAACTTTGGTAATTTATACATTTAAAAAGTGTATTGATATATAGTATTCATTTTTTTTATATCTGTGTTCAAATTGTCCATGAATTTCTAGTGGATAGACCATATGGTTCAAGAGAAAATAGACAAACTAATGAAAAAAGTATCTAATCAACAATGGCATTATTTTCTATAAACTCTGCAACACTTCAAACAATTGACTTTTTTCACAACTACCACCAGTTTGGCAACAAATCATTTACAACAAAGAGTATATAAATATATATATTTTTTTATATAATCTTCTTTGAATATTTTACATGTGATAAGGCCACACAGAGGGGCAGAGACAATTACAGACACCTGTGATAATCTGAAGTACTGAAAAGGGCCACTAGAAATCTTGTGATAAACAACATAAAATCCTTGAAAGTTACCAAAATTCTGGTAGTATACTTGTAATATACCGTCCCTTTGCACCCCTAGAAAGAGGTACCGCTTTACACAGAATTACTAGAATAGACTAAGCCTTTTATATTTTTTACTTTTACGCCAGATAAAATTGATTCACTGTTTAACAAATTTTCCCCCCAGAAAAGTGAGCCGAGAGAGCGAATTAAAAAAATTTAAAAAATAGGTGGATAAGGAATAACAGCACTTTCAGACTGATTTTCATTAATACACAAATTAACATTAATGAACATTATTCACATAGGATGTATAATAGAATGCAATATTATATCATATTCAAAAATTATTGAAAAAAAAGTAATGTATTATTAAGTTATGTATTATGAATGCATTATCAGTTCATTAATCTACATAATTGTATAGCCTAACACATTCAAGAATGATTGACAATAAATAATTGTAATCAAACTAAAATGCTGACACATAATAATGAGTTTATTACCGGAATGCATCTCTATAGCCTAGGCGTTAACAAAATATTCATACAAATATGATTAGGCCTCATAGACTAGGCCTTATAGAAAGAGGGTCAATCAAGTTAGGTCTGCCAAATGAATGTAGCATTTGAAAAATATACATAAATCCAGCAAAAGAGTATAACCTTTAATCCTAAAAAAAAATGTTGTTTATAACATGCACAATTAGAAGCATCAATATATATATAGAGCAAGTATGACTAAATTCGAGCCCAGTAACTTTGCTCACTGCATCCTCCTTCGATTGTCTCGTCTGGCTGCCACGAAATGCCTCCACCTACTGATCTGCACGAAGTGTGCGCGTGCTACTGGTGATGTACTGTACTTTGCTGGACATGCTAGCTGTTCTCTGCGGAGCATTATCACTTCAAACGCATTACGTCGTGGTGTTATCGGTTGGCCTACTACTACTGGTAGTACCGGTAAAATGTCAATTATGAATCGCAAATCGACATACAGCTGACACACTTCTATTCCATCAATCATTTTGACTTCAATTTGGTTTGCACTGCGTCTTTGCTGATGAATGCCCTGATCTCTGGCCAGTCAATTGGTTAAATTACATTGTTGTTTCGTCTATGAATCGCTTCTAATAGATCGCAAAATGATGCAATAACCATGAATTTAACCGACTGTTTCTTTATAATGAGGGACGTACCATGTTTAACATGGACACATAAACAGTAGGAATTTGCACTGGCTTCAGCCATGACAGCATGAGAGAGAAATGAAACATCTGCACGTCGCCTGCAGGTGCGTGCGCGTGTGTTTCACTGTCCAATCCGAGGCTCGAACGTGATCTGAGCGCGTGATCTGAGGCTGTTTGGTCTCTTGCGCATCAATTTGGGAAAGCCTCAAGGGAGAGCGGACAGAGCATTATAAACAAAGAGCCGCATATATTGGCCAAAAAATAACACATCAGATTACATTTTTTTTTTTCAGTGTGTGGAGAAAAGTGAGGCGGGGCATCCATTATTAAACAGTAATTCAACTTTGTCTGGCCTTACCATGCCACTACTGCACGTTACCCTTTGCAACACATCAATGAACCATGTCTGAAAAGCCGGTTTGGTTTCATAAAGAGAAAAACAAACAAGATAGTGATCATGTTGTAATGACATTAGCACTCCTCAATGCTTCATTTAACCTGGAGACTATAAAGCCAGTGTGTGTACATCCAATATCTTTCCTGATGCTGGGTAAACCGAGCAAGACATAAGAACATAAATAATTCATCTCACAGTATTGCTGCACCCAACCATAATTAAATTGTCTACATTGACAGACAATGTTCTGAAAACGTCAATGTTCACATCAACGTTCAAAACCTTGTTTTGTCTCCATGTAGACAATACCAAATAAGAAATGTGTCACGTTGTGGTGATATTAGCCCTCCAATGTCTAATTCACACTATAGGGCTGACCCGAACAGAACTGTGCTGGTTTGCATATTTCATTTTTTCCTCGTCTAGATTCCAGCAACTATGATGGATGCGAAACCAGGCCAGCCCAGTACAGCTTGGCTTGGCTAAGTTCAGTTTGGCTCCGTCGTGTGAAATGCTTTATTCAGCTCCGTGTCTTCTTTCCGCAGATCCAGAGCATCACAGACTCATCCCGCGGATCCATCCGGCGTAAGAACCCTGCAGCTGCAACCACCCAGATGAGTGTGACCGAGGAACAGCCCGGTGGGAGCAGCAAGGAGGAGGAGAAACCCGAGGAGGAGGTCGGTACTGGTACTGTCCGGTCAACTGAGCCACATTCACTCTAACCAGGGTGTATCATTAAGAATTAATGCTATGAGGCCAGCGCCAGCAAAGACTTGAAAGCAGAGAAGTCAATTGACTTGTGAGGGGTTGTGATGTGATGTGAACTACTGGTGAATAAACATTAGGAGATCAGTGTTTTTGACCCTGGGGTGGTGGTTTTTCCAGATTTCCTTAATTTTTTATGCTGTGAGGATAATTGCGGTCAGGCATAGTCAAGGAATGGTTAGGAATGATTAAAGGACTGGTGTTGTGAACCACTGGTGTTGACATTGGGTGGTCAGTGGTTTTTACCCTTAGGTAGTGGTTTTTCAGGGTTCCAACTCGTTCTACAGGTGGGTGGGGATTGATGCTTTGAGGACAGTTGCAGTCAGGCACAGTCCAGGAAATAATGTTTAAGGGGCTGGGTTTGTGAACCGCTGGTGTTGACATTAAGAGGTCAGCGACCCCGAGGTAGTGTTTTTTTACACTTCCAACTCACTTTACAGTGTTTTTTTTATTTATTTATTTTATTTATTTTTAGGTCAGGCACAGTCAGGGAATGGTTAAGGGAAAAGGGAAGACTCACACTCGACTGGTTAGGGTGTTTCTTGCAATTTATTGGATACCAGGATTTTTTAAATGTAACCTTTATTTTATCAGGGAGTCATACTGAGACCAAGGTTTATTTTACAGATGAGCCCTGAATTCCATAAATGACAGAAAATACACACATCACAAAATAAATCCAAAATGTAAGCAGAAAGAAAAGCACAGTCATAAAAAACAAACACATTCATCGGTAATAAGGGCCTCAATCAGCTTTCTGAATTGCCCTAGAGGCACCAGAATAAAATGTAAGAACATTTTGAAGATTGTTCCACAAATAAGGGGCAAGAAAACTAAAAGGTCAGAAGAGACCAAAGGAATTTCCAGAGTCAGCCAACTCTGAGACTGGGTCTGGTAACTCTTACGTCTAAAGATTAGTAATGATGATACAGTTGAAGTCGGAAGTTTACATACACTTAGGTTGGAGTCATTAAAACTCGTTTTTCAACCACTCCCCAAATTTCTTGTTACAAACTATAGTTTTGGCAAGTCGGTTAGGACATCTACTTTGTGCATGACACAAGTAATTTTTCCAAAAATTGTTTATAGACAGATAGTTTCACTTATAGTTCACTGTATCACAATTCCAGTGGGTCAGAAGTTTACATACACTAAGTTAACTGTACCTTTAAACAGCTTGGAAAATTCCAGAAAATGATGTCATGGCTTTAGAAGCTTCTGATAGGCTAATTAACATCATTTGAGTCAATTGGAGGTGTACCTGTGGATGTATTTCAAGGCCTACCTTCAAACTCAGTGCCTCTTTACGTGACATAATGGGAAAATCAAAAGAAATCAGCCAAGACCTCAGAAAAAAAATTGTAGACCTCCACAAGTCTCGTTCATCCTTGGGAGCAATTTCCAAACACCTGAAGGTACCACGTTCATCTGTACAAAAAATAGTACGCAAGTATAACCGCCATGGGACTACGCAGCAGTCATACCACTCAGGAAGAAGACAAGTTCTGTCTCCTAGAGATGAACATACTTTGGTGTGAAAAGTGCAAACCAATCCCAGAACAACAGCAAAGGACCTTGTGAAGATGCTGTAGGAAACAGGCACAAAAATATCTATATCCACAGTAAAACGAGTCCTATATCAACATAACCTGAAAGGCCGCTCAGCAAGGAAGAAGCCACTGCTCCAAAACCTATGGTTTGCAACTGCACATGGGGACAAAGAACATACATTTTGGAGAAATGTCCTCTGGTCTGATGAAACGAAAATAGAACCGTTTGACCATCATGACCATCGTTACGTTTGGAGGAAAAAGGGGGAGGCGTGCAAGCTGAAGAACACCATCACAATCGTGAAGCACGGGGGTGGCAGCATCATGTTGTGGGGGTGCTTTGCTGCAGGAGGGACTGGTGCATTTCACAAAATAGATGGCATCATGAGGTAGGAACATTATGTGGATATATTGAAGCAACAAGACATCAGTCAGTAAGTTAAAGCTTGGTCGCAAATGGGTCTTCCAAATGGACAATGACCCCAAGCATACTTCCAAAGTTGTGGCAAAATGGCTTAAGGACAACAAAGTCAAGGTATTGGAGTGGCCATCACAAAGCCCTGACCTCAATCCTAAGGAAAATGTGTGGGCAGACCTGAAAAAGTGTGTGTGCGAGCAAGGAGGCCTACAAACCTGACTCAGTTACACCAGCTCTGTCAGGAGGAATGGGACAAAATTCACCCAACTTATTGTGGGAAGCTTGTGGAAGGCTACCCGAAACATTTGACCCAAGTTAAAAAATTTAAGGGCAACGCTACCAAATACTAAATGAGTGTATGTAAACTTCTGACCCACTGGGAATGTGATGAAATAAATAAATGCTGAAGTAAATAATTCTCTCTGCTATTATTCTGACATTTTACATTCTTAAAATAAAATGGTGATCCTAACTGACCTAAAACAGGGATTTTTACTAGGATTAAATGTCAGCTATTGTGAAAAACTGAGTTTAAATGTATTTGGCTAAAGTGTATGTAAACTTCCGACTTCAACTGTAGGTACAGTGGGACTTTTGGTAAAAGGGCTTTATAAATGAAAACATAGCAATGTATGTGACATCAAAGAGGGCCAACTAACTTTCTGGAAGAGAATGCAGTGATGAGTACTAAAATTGTCGCCCGTAATAAAGCACAGTGCGCTATGATAAACTGCATCAAAAGGCTTTCATGAAGTGGCATCTGCATTCATATATATCTAGGAACGTTGACTGAATAATCTGCTTTCTACTATTTAGCAAGACGCAGGACCTATTTCTATAGAGAAGACCAGTTTTATTCTCAGCTTCCTAACTAACACATCGATATGCTTTTTAAAAGACAGCTTTTCATCTATCCAGATGCCAAGATATTTGTAGCAGGGACACGATCAATATGGACACCATCCAAAGTACATATGCTTAAATCATCAGTTATTTTTATGCGCTTTAGAGAACAACATATACTTAGTTTTACCTGCATTCAGTGTTAATTTCAGGTCAATAAAGTATTACAGTCTATTCTGTAATAGAATGAAGGCAGGCTGTAGTTCAGATAGAGCCTGGTCAACCGTGGGGGCAATATTATACACAACAGTATCATCGGCATACAAGCGCAGGTAAAAAACAATTGACATACAAGTCGATATTATTAATGTAAACAGTAAAAAGAACAGAACCCAGAATCGACCCCTGTGGGACACCTTTCGTAATATCCAGGAAACTGAATTTACACCATCAGTAGATGGTACATAGTGGTTAGAGCGTTGGGCTGGTTAGAGGTTGCTGGATCGAATCCCCCGAGCTGACAAGGTAAAAATCTGTCATCTGCCCCTGAGCAAGGAAGTTAACCCACTGTTCCCCGGGCGCCGAAGACGTTTATGTCGATAAAGGCAGCCCTCCGCAACTCTCTGATTCAGAGGGGTTGGGTTAAATGCGGAAGACACATTTCAGTTGAATGCATTCAGTTGTACAACTGACTAGGTATCCCCCTTTCCCTTACATTGAGTTCTACATGTCAAGTCATTTTTAAACCAGTTGCATGCAGCCTGGTCTAGGCCAATTTAGGAAAGCCTCTGAATTAGCAGTGCGTGATCAACAGTATCAAAAGCCTTTGACAGGTCAATGAAGAGGGCAGCACAACGTTGCCTTTTATCCATACAGTTAACCACGTATTTTATGACCAGGGATGCAGCAGAGATAGTGCTATGACTTGGTCTAAAACCTGACTGATGCACATTTAGAATATATTTCATAGATAAGAAAGATCTTAGCTGAGAATTAATCAAGGATTCTAATAGTTTAGCTTGGCAAGAAGGTTTAGAAATAGGCTGATAATTATTTAGGTCACAAGGGTCACCACCTTTGTGAAGGGGGAGTACATGGGCTGCCTTCCAAACCTTGGGGATTGTACCAGATATAATCATGAGGTAAAAATATGGGTTAATGATTCAGCATTTAGGGGGGCAGAGAGCTGCAGCAAAAATAGATCGAGCATATCAGCTCCAGGGGATTTTTTACATACATTTTCAGCAAGGCATCAGGCACATCACAGATAGTAAGTTGTTGAAATGAAAAGATTCACTAGAAGTTGACGGGTTAACCATCGAGTCAGCTGAAGGCTTGCAGATTGACTGACCAGGGTCAACTACACCACTGTTTTCCTCAAATAAAAGCCTGCCGAGATAATAAATAAATAAATAATTAAAACCAGACAGAACTTGCTTAGTCGGGGAAGAAGAGGAATTTGTATGTTTCAGTGCATTTATTGTTTTCCAAAATTGACCAGCAGAGTCTGACCAGCAGAGTCAGAGATGGAGCTTAAAAAGTAGCTTGATTTATCTTTGTTATTCGAGATAGTACATCTGTTTCTCAATTGTCTGAAAGATTGTCAGTCCACTACAGAGTCAGTTTTCCTTGCTTTGGCCCAGGCCTGATTTCTCATCTGAATGAGCTCAGATAACTCAAAAGAAAACAAAGAGTTCGATCTATCTTTAACTCTGAATTGTTTAAAAGGGGCACGTTTATCTGCCATAGGAATAAATATTGAAGATACATTTTCTAAAGCCAACTCAGGGTCAGGAATACAGCAGAAAGTGGCTAAATCAGAGTGGAACCAGAGTAAATCCCAACAACAAATAAATGTATATTCTGGTTTATGGACACATCTACAACCAGGAGTTCAAATTTCTTGGGAACAGAAATATTCTAAGATTGGGATGCCATGAAATTAGATTTGACATATATGGCCACTCCTCCTCCTTTCTGTACTCTGTCACATCTAAATACATTCTAATAATATACTTCAATATCTTTATCAGAGACAGAACCATTTAACCATGTTTCCGGGAGAACCAGAATGTCAGGACATGAGTCCTGTACCCAATTGTCAATTGTGTCCATTTTTGTGACCATTTAGGTGCATTAGCCCAAGACCCCTATGAAATGTAAAGTTAGAGGGCGTATTACGATAATTCCCATAAGAGCTAACAGGCATAGGGTCATCTGCAGTTATTTGTTGAGTGAGCTGAGATTTTGCCAAGGTCCCTGTCCGACCATGTGAGAGCAAAGCAGACTGAGCATTTGACAGACCTCCGCCAAATTGCTGGATGCAGGGGCTGGAGCGAGAACTGGGAGAACAGTGTTGACAGAGCTCAGTCCACCCGCCAAAGGAGTGGAGCTGCTGCAGGGGACCAGAGTGGCTTCCAATGCTCCATTCTGGGTGTGCACAGGAGGTCTTGGTGTGGCTCCTGTTGCAGGGTTGGGGCTGCCCCCTGGGGCTGCCATGGGGGCAGAAGTGTCCCAGGCCTGTCCTGGGGATGGGAGTAGGGATGGTGACCAAAACTAGCCTGGGAGGGAGGTTGTGGGGGGAAATGAGGAGGGGGTTGTGGAGAAGAGTGTGTCTGGCGAAGTTCCAAACTATCAGAATATGTAGGCTGATGATTTGAATGATACATGGTGTGGACTGCATCATGTGGTGTAGTCCACACCACCTCAACGTTGTTTTGCCAGACCCTATGGTAATGGTCAGTGCTGTGTAGAACTGGGCTGAGTTGAGGTGGGCCTGGTTTGGTAGAGCTGTGCTGTGCTGTGATGTGTCAGGTCCGGTAGAGCTGTGCTGAGGCGGGCCGGGTCTAGTAGAGCTGTGCTGTGATGGGCTGGGTCTGGTTGTGCTGTGCTGTGCTGTGCTGTGATGGGCAGGATCTGGTTGAGTTGTACTGTGATGGGCCAGGTCTGGTAGAGCTGTGCTGAGGCGGGCCTGGTCTGGTAGCATGAGAGGGAGGTTTTAGGGGGAATTGAAGATGGTGGTGTGGAGTGCAGTGTGGCTGGCGATGCTCCAAACTCTGTGTGGGGCCTCTTTTACTGCATACGGCTTGGGCATAGCTCAATGTATCTGCATGCAGTTCCTGGGAGAGAAGTGGTGGAGGGTGGTGTGGGGGGCAAGTGTTGCTGGCTGTTCTCCAGTCTCTGTGAAGGGCCACCGGGTGCAGGTCTAGGAGCGTCTGATTTGTCTCAGGGAGTTGGTGGCTGGTCTGCTGCTCCTTTGAGGTGAGGTGGACAGGCCACTAACAGCAACATCCTTTAACATCCTGGTGAAGGTGGGGAAGGTCTCTTTGTACAGCTGCACAATGCACTGCAGGCCTGTGTTTTTAATATGTGTAACATTAGGGAAAAAGTCAGTCTGCCTTTGAATTTCTGTTCGTTGATGAAAAGTCATAGTAAGGTGAGTAGGCCACAGATGCGTTGATTCAAAAGTTCCTTTTCAGACCTTTTTAATCAGCCCAATTGTATGACTGACCGCCAACATCAAGGCCTTCTTGATAATCTCTCTCTCTCTCTCTCTCCTCTGACCCTCACACTCACTCTGTTGTTCCACCTCGCCTCATCTCACCTTGTCTCTCCCCACCCTGTCTCGTGATCTCAGTCTGTCTCTGTCGCTGTGTCCCCCCCCTCTCAGGTTCAGCTTATCCATGACAGCACCACCCCAGCCAGTCCCATCAACCCGGCTACCCTGACCCCGGCCACCGAAGGGGGTGCCCAGACCCCAGGGTCTGCCCAGGTCCAGATGACCTGGACGGAAAAGGCCGATGGTGAGCTGGCCAAGCCGCCTGGCGCCTCCACACCGGAGGGCATCAAAGACATCTTCAACATGAAGCCGTGAGTGTGGTTTGGCAAAACTGGTTTATAGGCCCTGATGAAGACCTGAGTGGTCAAAACGTTGTCAATAGTATACAAAGTCTCTTTTCACCTTAAGAAAAAGCTGGTATACTCCCATGTTGGCACCGAAAGTTCTTGAAGAGTAGCATTCTGATTGGTGTTCTCTTAATAAAGGGATAGTTCACTCCAAAACTATATTTTAGTATTTTGTTCATTAATCCACTTAATACAATCCCATGTCAGCAGTCAAGTTTTCAAAAAAGAGCACTTTCAATACAGAGAAAAAACTGACAGTGTTCTCTGTATTAAAAGTGCACTTTTTTGAAAAATTGACAGTTTGCATTCTCACATTTAATCTTGTGTTTCTCTCCCTTGTCATGCTGCAGTGAGTGGGAAAACCTGTAAGTATTTCTGTAGCTCAAACGTTGGTGGAGCTTACATAAAACAGTGGTCTGGAAAAAAAAAATTTTGGGTGGAAAGTCTTGTTTTATATATACAGTTGAAGTCAGAAGTTTACATACACTTAGATTGGAGTCATTAAAACTTGTTTTTCAACCACTCCACAAATGTCTCGTTTAACAAGCTATAGTTTTGGCAAGTCGGTTAGGACATCTACTTTGTGCATGACACAAGTAATTTTTCCAACAATTGTTTACAGACAGATTATTTCACTTATAGTTCACTGTATCACAGTTCCAGTGGGTCAGAGGTTTACATACACTAAGTTGACTGTGCCTTGAAACAGCTTGGAAAATTCCAGAAAATGATGTCATGGCTTTAGAAGCTTCTGATAGGCTTATTGACATAATTTGAGTCAATTGGAGGTATACCTGTGGATGTATTTCAAGGCCTACCTTCAAACTCAGTGCCTCTTTGCTTGACATCATGGGGAAAATCAAAAGAAATCAGCCAAGACCTCAGAAAAAAAATTGTAGGTCTCCACAAGTCTGGTTCATCATTGGGAGAAATTTCCAAACGCCTGAAGGTACCACGTTCATCTGTACAAACAATAGTACGCAAGTATAAACACCATGGGACCACGCAGCCATCATACCGCTCAGGAACGAGACGCGTTCTGTCTCCTAGAGATGAACGTACTTTGGTGTGAAAAGTGCAAATCAATCCCAGAACAACAGCAAAGGACCTTGTGAATATGCTGGAGGAAACAGGTACAAGTGTATCGATATCAAGAGTAAAACGAGTCCAATTTCGACATAACCTGAAAGGCCACACAGCAAGGAAAAAGCCACTGCTCCAAAACCGCAATAAAAAAGCCAGACTATGATTTGCAACTGCACATGGGGACAAAGATCGTACTTTTTGGAGAAATGTCCTCTGGTCTGATGAAATAAAAATATAACTGTTTGGCCATAATGACCATCGTTATGTTTGGAGGAAAAAGGGGGAGGTTTGCAAGCCGAAGAACACCATCCCAACCGTGAAGCACGGGGGAGGCAGCATCATGTTGTGGGGGTGCTTTGCTGCAGGAGGGACTGGTGCACTTCACAAAATAGATGGCATCATGAGACAGGAACATTATGTGGATATATTGAAGCAACATCTCAAGACATCAGTCAGGAAGTTAAAGCTTGGTCGCAAATGGGTCTTCCAAATGGACAATGACCCCCAAGCATACTTCCAAAGTTGTGGCAAAATGGCTTAAGGACAACAAAGTCAAGGTATTGGAGTGGCCATCACAAAGCCCTGACCTCAATCCTATAGAAAATTTGTGAGCAGAACTGAAAAGGTGTGTGTGCGAGCAAGGAGGCCTACAAACCTGACTCAGTTACACCAGCTCTGTCAGGAGGAATGGGCCAAAATTCACCCAACTTATTGTGGGAAGCTTGTGGAAGGCTACCTGAATCGTTTGACCCAAGTTGAACATTTTAAAGGCAATGCTACCAAATACTAATTGAGTGTATGTAAACTTCTGGCCCACTGGGAATGTGATGAAAGCTGAAATAAATCGTTCTGTCTGCTATTATTCTGACATTTCACATTCTTAAAATAAAGTGGTGATCCTAACTGACCTAAACAGGGAATTTTTACTCTGATTAAATGTCAGGAATTGTGAAAAACTGAGTTTAAATGTATTTGGCTGAGGTGTATGTAAACTTCCGACTTCAACTGTACATTTCCTCAAGGATTCCAAAGACCAAGTCAGCATAGCAAAGGTTGCATGAGTGAAGAAATTAATGAGTAAAAGAGTGACCATTTGTTTTAGCTGTTTGTGAATTAGTAGCCTGAAAGGGTATTCGTTTCACAGTTTGTTTCACTGAATGCCTAAACATAACACTGCATTATGAACAAATGATGGTTTGGAGCTCAGTAGCGGCCATCTTGTTTATTCCAACAGAAACCAGTCCAATGTGAGACGCATGCACACAGCACTGAGGCTGAATGGTGTCATCGTGAAGAAATCCTCAGAGGCCAAGCTGGTGCTCCTTAACATGCCCGGGCCGCCCAAAAACCGAGCGGGCGACGAGAACTGTATCCTTCTTTCGCTATCGCTCTCTCTCACTCTCAGGGAACTTCCAAGGGTGGTCGTGTTAGAACAGACAAACATTTATTATCGCAAGCACAGGGCCGGCTCTAGCCTTTTGGGGGCTCTAAGCAAGATTTGGTTAGGGGTCTCCCCACCTTGCGGCAAAAAAATGTAATGGCCCCCCATCTTGATGACAGAGAGAACATTTTTTCTTTTAAAGTTCATTTCCTGCAATTTCCCAATTTTATAACAAATTGAATGCAATTCTACTCATTTTGCCATGGGGTGGAGAGACATTTTTGCAGTTTTAAAGCTAATTTCCCAAATGTTGCACATTTTGCCATGACTTATTACATGTTTATATGATATCTGAGTGAGAATGACTAACAAAATCAATGGGGGGCAACTGGAGTTCAGGGCCCCTGAGCACGTGTCCTGTGTGCCGGTTTGGTATTTGGCCAATTTTAGATTGCTGGCTACCAATCAAAAAATGTACGTGGCTAATTATAAACTAATTGAGAGACTGACAAAACAAGAGAAAAACTGCTGATGCACAACCACATTATTCTTGGTGTAAGTTAGGTTTAGAGTTTAGGTGAGGGTTAGGGTGAATGGTGGAAATCGGAGTGGTTATTAGAGAGTGTCTGAAGTTGGACTTGGCGTCCATTTTCACACTGTATGGAGTTATTTGTATTTGTATTCATTATGGACCCCCATTAGCCACTGCCAAGGCAGCATCTACTCTTCCTGGGGTCCAACAAAAATTAATACAGTCATATGCGTTATAGTACAATTTGTAAACATTAAAATATATTTTACAACAGATTTCACACATTAAGTGTGTGCCCTCCGGCCACTATACTCCAACACACACTACAGGTTTAGTGTGTATGTTATGTGTGTTTGTATGTGTGTGTTTCAGTGGAGGCTGGTGACTTGAAACATTGACGAGGATGGGAGACCCACAGTATAGGCACGGAATGAACAGAGACAGTTAGACAAAAGAGCTAAGAATAAAGTTAGTCCAAGCAAGGAGTAAAATCATTGATGTGTAATAATGTGATTGTGTTTGTGTGTGTGATTGACGCTACATACAGTAATCAGAGAAAATTGATAGGGGTGCTCACAGTGCTTGGAGAGGAAACATTCAATGTGCCAGTGGATGAGCGGGGCCATGAGACATGTCAGAAGGTAGGTGTACCTGGTGCATGAAGTCAGGCGCAGGAGAGCAGAATGAGTGAGCAACTTACTTTACTCAAAATAAAGGCACAAGGTAAACATACACTTGACCAACAATAAACGGTAATCAATTACGCACGGGTGTAAACAGCACCCGTCGAAAACCAGCCATAACGTACCGAATGAACATAGAAACAATCACGCACAAAAACATGGGGGAAACGGAGGGTTAAATACATGAACATGTAATTGGGGAATGAAACCAGGTGTGTAAACAAAGACAAAACAAATGGAAAATGAAAGGTGGATCGGCAATGGCTAAAAGACCAGTGACGTCGACCGCCGAACGCCGCCCGAACAAGGAGATGGACCGACTTCGGCGGAAGTCGTGACACTTCAGTTCAAGTCAGGAGAGAGTTGACAATGGTAGTGGAGTGGTCATCACCTCTTAATCAGGGAACAGGATAGCAGATACTTTCCATTACAGCTGCGCCATCGTAGGTTTGGGCAACGAGTTTCTCTATGAAGTTGACACATTAAAGTAGCCCAAGAAACGTTCCTGAATACATCCCTGATCATCCACATACCTGACAATAACTGACCATTTTTCCCCCCTGAGGTCCAGAGTTTTACCTTATCGTTAACCTAACCAGAAAAACTCTGGATCCTATAAGGTATGACAGTGATTAATCACGTATAAAAAAGTTGTATATGGACTATGATGGGACTAGGGCTGTGCCAGCCGGTTATTTTCAAGCATATAACTGTCGGTCTCGTGGTAATTGCCCGTCAATTAACATAAACACATTTAGCATCTCTTGTCTACCACACTCTTGGCCTTTGGAACATCTACATTTTTTTAAAAATGTAATAAATCCATGTAATATAGCCTACACCTTCACAATAAATCTATTATTTATTTTTGACAGGTCTAAAGAATCATGATATGAAGGAAATGTAGTCCATTTCACAAGAACAGAATAGCATAATCTGAGTTGTCCTTATGTTAAGTCCTGATCTGGCTATGCCATATGGCTGTGGGCTACACTAGTTCATTTAGCAGACAAGATTTGGTTAGAATTCCATGGCATTATTTTATATAATTTTATAGTATGAAGAATCCAATTGAACAAAGCTGAATAAAATAGAAAGGATATTTTCTCCAAACGATTTGAGTGAGTGTGCACATGCAGCTATTCTGTGTTGAGGGGTTACCAAAGAAATAGGTACTCCTATATACTTAATTTAGAGGTATTATTGTAACTTTAGGGGTTCTACTAGGTTGGGCTATATGTTAAAATGTTTAATACATTGGAAGGCTGCATGATGCGACTCTAATGATGATTTGATTTGTAGGCTGTACACACTTCAACAGTCTCTCATTCACAATTTGACAAGCACTTGATAATGCCTCAAATTTCCCGGCGACATCCCCTTTGTGTGGCTGTAACGCACCCTAAAAAATCCCTGCCTTTTATGGCCAGTGGCCGTGCTCTGAAGCGCCTCTTACTCACATGGCTCTCCATCACGTGATCGGGTCTTTCTCAGGCTACAAGTAAAGACAGACACTTTGGGGACGCAACTGCATTCGTCCTTATCCAATTCCGAGGTGCATATTGAAGATATTGAAAGAACCTTCCACCTTAACTTTTCGTCAGCCAACAACATGATTGGGCCAAACGAACAGCAAAATAACTAGCCTATGTCAATCTACTATCCCCCATAGTACAAAAGTTGACCTATTCTAATCTGTGTGAGAAGTAAATATTCCAACATAGTATGGGACAGTTGTGGGATGCGATAGATCCCAAATTAATACATCCACTAGCATCCCCCCCAAAATATTTACTTACGCAATGAGGCTGACGCAACCGATTAGAATGTTTAGCTTAAAATGTGATAAACTATTGGGCTATTTCTTCATAAATGCAGCAGTGCGCACACGGCAGTAGGCTATAAGCGCGAATGTTCCATTAGAGGGAAAACATCATTATCGAAAGTGACCGCAAATGCGATTATGCATGTAAATCTTTTATTATAAAAGTGCATTTTTCATGAGTTTTTTAAAACCATATGACCTGATTAGGAAAAACTGGTCCCATTTTTCCTTATCAGGTCACATGGTTTTAAAAAAACTCCTGAAAAAAACTCCTGAAAAAAACTCCTGAAAACCCTGTCCAGCTGCAGCCACCTTATACTTGTACATATTCATTATATTTAGACTAGATTAAGAGGGGGATTTCATCTACCCGGACACAGAGACAACAACTGATAGACAATATACGTAACTCACAAGGCTGAGCTTGCTTTATGCATGTTTGCTTCATGCAGGCCTATGCAATTGTAGGCCTAATAAAACATGAACTCTGTTATCCATATTATGTTCATTGATTAATTCCAGTTAATAATTTTGGATTGGCAGCCTAGCAGCCCAAGTTTGAATATAAACCATATTTGATCACATTTACATTTTCTCCAGATACACAAATGGACTATAAATCCTTAACGTTATCAAAAACCACTCTCTTTAATCTCGCTTTTAATGGCTGATGCGATGGAAGCTATCAAATCATTATTTCTTAATTTCGACATCCCAGAAAAGACGTCCCGTATGTTCAGCAAGTAAAACATCGTAATGTGCAATTACCTCTGCAAATTTCTTGTGGTTGGCCTTAATAGCGGAACTTTCCCTCTTGTGTCCTCTAAAAGCCAATTCTTGCATGCCCAAAAATGCAGTGTTGTCGATAAGATGGATATGTGTGCAACAAAAGTTCAACACTCACCTACAGCTACCATTTCTGTCAGGCTATGCATACAGTTTGACCCATACGCTCGATAAATCCAACGTATGCACCACACAGATCCCACTGCAACTGCCGCTGCAAGGCAAACGCAGCGTTCCATTGGACATGAATGTACTTCTGGTGTTCCAATATGCTGTTGGTGTGATCGAGGCGCTACTTTCTCATTGTGTTGCGCAGTTTAAATACGCAGAACTTCGTCCACATGATCGATGTGTTTTTTTCCCAGAAGCTTGAATCTGATGCAGGCATTTATATGCTCTGTGCTTTTGTTATGCCTTTTAGCTGAACAATCAATGTTCTTCAGGTCACTGTACCCTATGTAAGGTGGTGAGGCCAACGAGCCTTCTAGGAAAACGGAAGCTAGGTGTCCTCCGGTTACACCATAGTGCTACCCCAGAGAGTGCTGTTGAAGTTACTACAGACCTGATTTGCAAAACAGTGTTTTTTTATCAATTATTTGGTGACATATTTTTAGGATAATTTTTTTTCATTTTTCACTATTTTTATTTTGATGAAATTTCATTGAGGAAGATGGTCCTCCCCTCCCTCCTCAGAGGGTTGTTTGTACCTGTGTGTGTGAATCTTCACAGTCCGAGTTGTTCCATAAGGTGTGTTTTTATGTTATTTCAATCTGATTTTACTGCTTGCGTGAGTTACTTGATGTGGAATAGAGTTCCATGTAGCCATGGCTCTATGTAGTATTGTGCGCCTCCTATACTCTGTTCTGGACTTGCGGGCGGTGAAGAGACCTCTGGTAGCATGTCTTGTGGGATATGCATGGGTGTCTGAGCTGTGTTCTAGTAGTTTAAACAGACAGCTTGGTGCATTCAACATGTCAATACTTCTTACAAAAACAAGAAGTGATGAAGTCAATCTCTCCTCTACATTGAGCCATAAGAGATTGACATGCATATTATTAATGTTAGCTTTAAGTTTACATTTAAGGACCAGCTGTGCTGCCGTGCTTCTGGGCCAGTTGTAATTTTCTGAATTCCCTCTTTGTTGCACCTGACCACACGACTGAGCAGTAGTCCAGGTGTGACAAAACTCGGGCCCGTAGGACCTGCCTTGTTTATATTGTTGTTAAGAAGGCAGAGTAACGCTTTATTATGGACAGACCTTTCCCCATCATAGCTACTGTTGCATCAATATGTTTTGACCATAACAGTTTACAATCCAGGGTTACTCCAAGCAGAGTAGTCTCATCAACAATTTCCACATTATTCATTACAATAATTAGTTGAGATTTATGGTTCAGTTAATGATTTGTCCCAAATACAATCCATTTAGATTTAGAAATATTTAGGACTAACTTATTTCTTGCCACCCATTCTGACACTGACTGCAGCTGTTTGTTAAGTATTGCAGTGATTTCACTCAATGTAGTAGCTGGCGTGTATAGTGTTGAGTCATCCAGATACATAGCTTTACTCAGAGCCAGTGTCAGGTCATTACATTAGAAAAGATTGAAAAAAGTAAGGGGCCTAGACAGCTGCCCTGGGAAATGCCTGATTCTACCTGGATAATGTTGTTGAGGCTACCATTAAATAACACTGTGTTCTGTTAGACAGGGAACTCTCAATCCACAGTAAATGTTTTCAAATGTATAAAATGTTTTAAACAGAAATACTTTATTTAGAGTATTCAGGCCATTTGCTATGAAACTCGAAATTGAGCTCAGGTACATTCTGTTTCCATTGATCATCCTTGAGATGTTTCTACAACTTGATTAGAGTCCACTTGTGATATATTGATTGGACATGATTTGGAAAGGCTGTCTATATAAGGTCCCACAGTTGACAGTGCATGTCATAGAAAAAACCAAGCCATGAGGTCGAAGGAATTGTCTGTAGAGCTCTGAGCCAGGATTGTGTTGAGGCACAGATCTGAGGAAGGGTACCAAAAAATGTCTGCAGCATTGAAGGTCCCCAAGAACACAGTGGCCTCCATCATTCTTAAATGGAAGTAGTTTGGAACCACCAAGGCTCATCCTAGAGCTGGCCGCCCGGCCAAACTGTGCTATCGGGGGAGAAGGACCAAGAACCTGATGGTCACCCTAACAGAGCTTCAGAGTTCTTCTGTGGAGATGGGAGAAACTTCCAGAAGAACAACCATCTCTGCAGCACTCCACCAATCAGGCCTTTATGGTAGAGTGGTCAGACAGAAGCCACTCCTCAGTAAAAAGCACATGACACCCCTCTTGGAGTTTGCCAAAATGCTCATAAAGGACTCAGACCATGAGAAACAAGATTCTCTGGTCTGATGAAACCAATATTGGCCTCTTTGGCCTGAATGCCAAGCGGCACGTCTGGAGGAAACCCGGCACCATCCCTACGGTGAAGCATGGTGGTGGCAGCATCATGCTGTGGGGATGTTTTTCAGCGACAGGGACTGGGAGACTAGTCAGGATTGAGGCAAAGATGAACGGAGCAAAGTACAGAAAGATCCTTGAAGAAAATCTGCTCCAAAGTACTTGGGACCTCAGACTGGGGAGAAGATTCACCCTCCAACAGGACAGCAACCCTAAGCATACAGCCAAGGCAACGCAGGAGTGGCTTCGGGACACGTCTCTGAATGTCCTTGAGTAGCCCAGACTTGAACCCAATCAAACATCTTTGGAGAGACCTGAAAATAGCTTTGCAGCGATGCTCAAAATGCAACCAGACAGAGCTTAAGAGGATCTGTAAAAAAATAATGGAACTCCTCAAATACAGGTGTGCCAAGCTTGTAGAGTCATACCAAGAAGATTCTAGGCTGTAATTGCTGCCAAAGGTGCTTCAGCAAAGTACTGAGTAAAGGGTCTGAATACTTATGTAAATGTGATATTTCAGGTTTTTTTTATATACATTTGCAAGCATTTAAAAAAACTTTGCTTTTGCTTTGTCATTATGGGGTATTTTGTGTAGAATTATGAGATTTAAAAAAATCTCTTTTAGAAAAAGGCTGTAACGTAACTAAATGTGAAAAAAGTCAAGGGGTCTGAATACTTTCTGAATGCATTGTATACTTTTTTTGTCAGCAGAATACTATGATGGATAATGTCAAAAGCCTCACTGAAGTCTAACAAAACAGCTCTCACAATATTTATTATCAACTTCTTTCAGTCGTTTATGTAAGTGCGATGCATGTTGAATGCCCTGCCCTATAAAATAGCATTGTTTCTGGTCAAACATAATTTTTTACTAAGGGTTGGTAACAGGCTGATTGGTCAGCTATTTGAGCCAGTAAAGGGTGCTTTACTATTCTTGGGTAACGGAATGACTTCTTGCTTCCCAGGCTTAGATTGAAGAGATGGCAAGTAGGAGCAATATCCGGCCTCCCGAGTAGCACAGTGGTCTAAGGCACTACATAGAAGTTGCTAGCTGTGCCACTAGAAATCCTGGTTAGATTCCAGGCACTGTCACAGCCGGCCGCGACCGGGAGACTCATGGGGCGACGTACAATTGGCCCAGCGTCGTACGGGTTAGGGGAGGGTTTGGCCGGCAGGGATGTCCTTGTCTCATCACGCTCTAGCGACTCCTGTGGCGGGACACGGCGCCAGGTGTATTGTGTTTCATCCGACACATTGGTGTGGCTGGCTTCTGGGTTAAGTGGGCATTGTGGTTGGGTCGTGGCTCTTGACCAGTCTAGAGTGCCCCTATAATCCCATCCTCCCGAGTTGTAGGTCCAGTGGCCTGGGACGTAGATGTGGAGATCCGCCAGGCTTCAGAGAGGGAGCCCGCACTCCTGAACTGTCCTCCTGAGCGCATCTATGTTCCCACAAGGATAAGGGATCAGCTGCTGACCTGGGCACACACAGCTGTCGTCACTGGACATCCAGGTATTTCTCGCACTATCCACTCCATCACTGAGAAGTACTGGTGGCCCACCTTGGCGCAGGATGTAACTCGTTATGTTATCTCCTGTTCCGTATGTGCCCAAACCAAGTCCCCCTGGAATGCACCAGCGGGAAAGCTCTTGCCGCTTCCCGTGCCTCAGCGACCCTGGTCTCATCTATCCATCGACTTTGTAACTGATCTCCGCTCTGACGGTTTCACCATCATTCTGGTAGTAGTGGATAGATTTTATAAGTCATGACGTTTAATCCCTCTTCCTGGTCTCCCCACTGCTCTCCAGGTCGCTGAGGCACTCTTACAGTAGGTCTTCCGGCATTATGGCCTTCCGGAGGACATCGTTTCCAACCGTGGCCCCCAATTCACATCACGAGTATGGAGGGCCTTCATGGAGAAGCTCTGGGTCACGGTCAGCCTCACTTCCGGGTTACCATGGAGAGGATGAACCAGGAGCTGGGGAGGTTCCTGAGGAGTCACTCTCAGGACCAGCAGGGTGCGTGGGAACGAGTCTTTCCATGGGCAGAGTACGCCCAGAACTCGCTGCGTCTCTCTTCCACTGGGTTGATCCCCTTCCAGTGTGTTCTGGGTTTTCAGCCGGCCCTGGCCTCCAGACTGAAGCTCCTGCAATTCATCAGTGGTTCCGCACGCGCAGAAGTGTGGAGTGATGCGCATGTTAGACTCCAGCGTGCCGTCCATCGTCAAAAGGAACAGGCAGACCGCCACCACAGTGAGACCCCTGTGTTCCACCCTGGGGATCGCATCTGGCTCTCTACCAGGAACCTCCCACTCCACCTGCCCTGCAAGAAACTGAGCCCCCGGTTTTTGGGGCCGTTCAAGGTTCTCCGTAGGGTCAATGAGGTGACGTATAGGATACAGTTGCCTAGTCACTATCGTATCTCATCCTCATTGCATGTCTCCCTTCTCTCAGGCCGGTGGTTCCTGGTCCCCTAGCTGATGTTGTCCCCCACGACACCCGACCACCTCCCCTGGACGTCGAGGGGAGTCCGGCGTATGCTGTCAGATCCGTACTGGACTCACTGCGTCGTGGGGGTCAACTCCAGTATCTGGTGGACTGGGAGGGGTATGGCCTAGAGGAGCGGTGTTGGGTTCCGTTGGAGGACATTCTGGATCCCAACATCCATGCTTTCCACTTCCTCGGGGTCGCCACCCTGGTCGGCAGGAGCCGCACATCAGAGGAGGGGTACTGTCACGCCTGCTCCTCCCCTCCGGCGCGCAATGTCGCCAGAATACTAACCACCGGTCCTGGGATTCATCATTACGCACACCTGGCATCCTTCATTACGCACACCTGCAGATCATCATGATTCACACCTAGACTCCATTACCTTCCTCATTACCTACCCTTTATATGTCCCACCCTTATGTTCATTCCTCAGTCAGTATTGTTTCCCTGTTTTCATGCTATCTCGCCACTGTTAAGCTGTCTTGTTTCATGTTTGTTGTTTTATTAAACATTCTCTTTCTCATCAGGTCTATGAGTCCCTTCTCCTTCCCTCGCATGTTTGGGGTGCCGTCAGTGCACACAGAAGCCAGATTTGACAAGTCAATATTATTATCAGCAAAAAATAGGGCTTTCAGAGTATCCTCTCCTTGTGTTTGTCCTTGAAGGGGCAGTAAACATAAGTTCCTCTCTGAATGACTCGTTTTGAGGGAAGCGGACCCAAACACATAATTTAGCAATGTCACATACATCAGTGCTTTTGTCAAGCGCAATACTAAAACATGGCACCACGGATATGTCAGTTATCAGTTGCTTACCGATGTCCTCACCGATGTCTTGTTATGGTCGAGTCTGAGTTGCAGTCCCTTAATTTGCTTTGAAATAGCTTCCTTGTTTGTGAAATTTGCATACAATATTTCGGCTGAGGCGTCTGTGAAGGCCTTCTTGTTTCTCACGAGTATCCAAGCAATCTCATATGTTGCCTCTGTCGTTTTCTCTGCAACAGTGCTAAATACTTGCCTGTCCATTTCTCTTGGAACTTTCTGTGTTCTTCTTGAATCGATCGTATCCTTCTCTTAGCCACCAGAGCCAATTTAGCCACGCTAGCTACGCTAGCTATCTGCATTTCCCCACCACCATCTTCCTGATTTTCCTGGTTCTCCGGTGGTTGCTCGTTCACAGCTTGTTCTCCAGCTCTTCCCCTACATTTTCATTGTCAATAGATTTACGTTTCTTTTTTACAATAAAACGATCCATGTCGACCAGACTGCAAAAATAGCTAGTAGCAAACTGATATGTGTCGGTCGCTGTAGCTGAGCAGTTGCATTCTATTTCGGACTTTCTGTTCAACAGCTGCACTATACTGCCATCTATCTGCCGTCCAGTGAACAATACACATATTCAATGAAGTGATTCAGGCCTGCATTAAAAACATTGAATTGAAATTGTATCATTGTTATGTATTATGGAAGGAAAATAGGAAAATCACTGTGAGCCGCAAATTAAGGGCTCGGCCAGCGGGCTGCACAATGAGTACCACTGATCTAGTATAATGATTAGCCTCATACACATTGTCTATTGGTATCGTTTATAAAATTGAGAACATATAAACAATATGTGAGTTAAGCTATTCTCTGCTTCAGATGCACAATGTCAAGGATGAATTGCAAATGCCCATATGGCTAATCGCAGGGTTTCCCAAACTCGGTCCTCGGGACTCCAAGGGGTGCACGTTTTGGTTTTTAACCTAGCACTACACATCTGATCTGATTCAAATAATAATCTAATCATCAAGCTTCGAATAATTTGAATCAGCTGTGTAGTGTTAGGGAGAAAAATAAACGTGCACTCCTTTTGGTCCGGAGGACTGAGTTTGGGAAACGCTGGGCTAATGCCATCATACTGTAGTCCAGTGGTTCCCAACTCCGGTCCTCAAGTCTCCCCAACAGTACAGAGTTTTATTGTTATCCCAGAAAAGCACACCTGATTCAACTTGTCAACTAATCATCAGGCCCTCAATGAGTTGAGTCAGCTATGTTTGTCTGGGGCTGCAACAAAAATGTGCTGTGGGGGGTACTCAATGACTGGAGTTGGGAACCACTGCTGTAGGCGTACTGCTGCATTGGCGTTGCATGCCGTTATCAGCTGCAAAATGGGTTCACATGGCTGATATCCTGATAAAAGAGTGACAATCAAATAAAACTAATTGGAGAGCTTACAACTGAACAAAAATGTAGGTAATGTTCATTTGAGAAAAATAACAGACAAATTAGAGTTAGATTCCCTTACCCTCTTTTATTGCAGGATTGTGAGATGTGATTAATCAAAATTGACACAATTTCACCTTGAAAAATAGTTTACAATTAAAATAAGTAAACACTTCAGAATCAACACAATTTTATATCATTTCAAAGTGAACAAGTAGTCTAACTCATATCTGAAGGTTAGACATCTTAGTAACAAGTGGGCTATTACTAAAACATAATTTAATTTGAACAAAAAAAGGTTAACCTCACTCCACTGATCCCTGATCTACTGGGTGAGCAGACTTCTGTTCCAGCCAAGCAATAGCACACTTGATTATCAACTAATTAGGTTTGATAAATTCAATCAGGTGTGCTAGTGCTGGGCTGGAACAGAAGACTGCACACCCAGCTGGGTTGGCCTGCTCCAGTTGTAATAGGTTTATACAGTACATTGACTTTTAAACTGTATTTTTGTTTACAAAATGTGCTAACATAGGTACACATAATTCTTGGTATACAAGGATTTACCCTTATTCTCTTGCGACATTCATTGGGACCTCATCTGCAGACAGGGTTACACAGCTCTGTATCTGAGGACAGAAAAACATCAAAGAAAAAAGGCTGCATTATTCTCAAATTAGACAGCATTGAATATTATGTTACTATATATCTCTGTCCTCAGTTTATCTCGCTAAGGACTGGAACTGGAGAATCTTTTCATAATATCTTCCCACAAAGGTACCTGCCATATCCAGAGTAGCCTACTCTCCATTCCGACAGCTGGAACTGCTAGCTAATCCTTTCACCCTCTTCCATGGCTGTTACTGTAGCAAGCTAGCTACAAATGCATTTCAAGTTATAACAATAAATACATTATATCAAGATAGGTAGCTAACTAGCTAATATGAAGTTAGCTAACTGGTGATATTTAATTCACTTGGCTAGCTATACAGTATGTAAAGTTAGTTAGCTACTGTAGCTAGCTAGCTAGCAAACATTATGTTAGCAGCTCATTTGAGTAGCCTGCACACAAATTTCCAATAGCTATCATTTTCAAAATATATGTTTTTACTTGAATAGGTTCTCCCACTGCCTCTGTTTTCTGGATCCTTCGAAAAAATTAAATAATGGGCAATCTGGAAGCAAAATGTGGACAATTGGAGGACTTTCCCCAGACTGACTGATCTTCCAACATGAAGCCTTGTGCGGTTGCTAGGGGATTTGTGATGCAACTGCAAGCCCTCTATACCTCTCTGTTGATATCACATACATTATCAAGCATTTCACACATATTATCCAGATACTGACTGTTAGCACTTGGTGGCCTATAGCAGCTTCCTACAAAAATGGGCTTTATGTGGGGCAGATGAACCTGTATCCATATTACTTCAACAGTATTTGACATGAGATCCTCTCTACGCTTAACTGGAATATAAACCACAACACCACCCCCCGTTAGCATTTCTGTTTGCATGTTATAACTATGTATTCCTACCACTATACCATCAAAGGTATTATCTAAGTGAGTTTCAGAGATCAGTATATGAATGTCATCTGTTACTAGCAAGTTGTCGATTTCATGGACCTTGTTTCTTAGGCTACATACAGGATGTTAATGTCGGCTATTTTTAGAATTTTTCTGGGATGCTTGATTGTTTTACTGAGCAGCTTATCAGAAGTAGATATGAAAGTGATATTTATATTTGAGCTGATAGTGCAGGGTGAGCTGCACACAGTGAACGTCCTACTAGGGCACACTGCCTCAGTGATAATAGTTTAACTCTGGTTCATAGACATATGATTACTGCATACAATAGCTATAGGATTGACAGAGGCATTCAGGGACTTAGAGGGACATAAATTAGGTTACTTATATTATGACTTCCAACGCTCATGGGACAATGTACATTTGCTGCAGCACTACGACAACTCAGAGACACAATGGTAGGGATTATCTGAGCAGGGCTTGGTTCATTGATAAGTCATTGTCCAGGAGCCAAGATGATTTGGATGGACTCTGTCATTCCTGTAAAGCGTCTTCTGTTTCCAGAAGGTGACAAAGTTATCTTTAAAAGTTATGCCAATGTAAGGGGCTTAATACAGTTGTATTCCAGCCACTAGGGGGTACTCAGGTGAAGCCCATGGGAAATAAAGAAATACAGTTTAAGTGAATTGGGGAGAGGAAGAAAGATGAACAGAAAGTGCTGTAAACTGCTGTTACATGTGCTGATATGATTAAAGTCAAGTAAACAGTACCTTTCGTGGTGTAGTTTATATTATAAGCTCATAGAAAGGGTAACACCAACAAAGCTACAGTAATCTTTTAGCCAGGTGTGTAATGCCAGTAGCCTGCTGAATCTTTCACAGCCGCGGTCCAACGATGGTACCTGGCCTGAAATAATTGGCTGCTTTTTTAGAAACTTTCAAAGCTAGAATCAGTTTTTAAAAAAAATCAATTTTCAGCAGTTCCGAGCTAGCCCTCCTAATGTTGTTTGACCCCACATGGACTACAACAGCATCAGCCCCCTTGCTTCCACAGCATTTTTCTGTAGGATCTGTAAATGAACATACTATAGCTTTACTCATGTTAACACTCCCATGGAGTTTACAGAATAGAGTATGTCTTAAGTCATCTTCGCACAGCTTATCTGCCCATAGAAGCTGTGTCGATACAAATAAGTATCTGACTTTTTTTCGTTTTTTCGTTTTAGTTTGCTTTTTTGTGTCCACCACACTGGGGTAGTGGGCTGAAGAGGGGGTGTTCTGGGAGAGGGGTGCAGGGTAGTCTGGTGGAACATGAACCTTACCTCCCACTTCCCCAATGTGGGATGATTATTTCTAACGACTGTCGATGGTATTATATGCCTATGATTAAATTAAGAAAGAAAAAAGAGACGTAACCTTGCAAAAAAAATACATTAAAAAACTATTTATAATAAAGAGAGAAATTATTATAAAAAATTGTTGGAGGTGGGTAAAACATTTTAATAAAATAAATATTAAAACAAGTCAGTATCTGGCTACTAATAAAAGTAAGCATAACGCTACAGAGGTGCACCAGTCAGTTGTTTTCCTTAACTTTTGCGCCCTCTCAGACATGGAGTTCCTGGAGGTCCTGACTGAAGGTCTCAACAGGGTTCTCCTGGTTCGCGGTGGCGGTCGTGAGGTCATCACCATCTACTCTTGAGAGAGCAGCCCCCCCCAAGTCCCTGATCTCCCCCCCCCCCTTCCATTTGTTTCTGTCAGACACTCCCCTCACACCCAAGCAATACCCCATCTCACCTTGCGTCTCTTCACGCTATCTTCTGTTTGCCTTAAAACACACTCTCACACACACAAACACACAATCTATTCAGACTAGTAGGATGCTATTTAGATTACCTCACACACTTTAGAGCCTTTTCCGGTCCTCTAAGATGTCAGAGGTAGCCTCTTTTAGCTTCATATCCAGACCACATATCATCTAGAGCAGATGGCTCAGAGACTTCGCCTCCCCCTGTCCGTGGCCCAAATAACCTACAAAGGAAAGGTTTAGTCCAATTCACCCAGCAAGATTATCAATCAGTACTCTGAAATGAAATAGCGTGAAATACTGCCCTCTGCTGATTGCAGGTAGCCATCACAGTCCAGTTCCACACCCTTTGTGCTATTCATAGCTGCCTATTGGTCAATCCACTGGTCACTTGCTTATGGAGTCAAGGATACAGAGGGTTAGGTGAGCTGGGTTGTTCAGTGTGATGTGTGTGTCTGCGTGTGTTTAAGGCTGCGTTTGCACAGGTAGCCCAATTATGATGTTTTCTTCAGTAATTGGTCTTTTGACCAAAGCAGATAAACTCTGAAAAAGATCTGATGTGATTGGTCAGAAGACGAATTATTGGAAAAAATATCAGAATTGGGATACCTGTGTAGACGCAGCTTAAGTGTCTCATTCATCCGATTGTGGTTTGTTTTTATGAGGGGATGTTTTAGAGTGCCATCAATTTGGAGTCACCTACCTATCAACATGGAGTAGCATACCGCAAGACTGAACAGTGGTCAGTGGAGAACTGAGGATGTTGACGTTGTGTAGCTAGTCGTGTATATGACCCTGCGAAACCACAGCGAAGAGAGAATACCAAAAGACTCCTGTGGGAAACCCTGTTCATTAAGTGCGGAGATAACCACCGTCGAGAAAGACTGCTACCCATGGTCATGGTTGGTGGTTTGAAGAGAACTTGGTCATTCTTTTAATCAGGGTAAGTTGTGAACGAAGGAACAAAGTTTGGAGGAAGATGGGAGAGAAACGAACAAGCCTCCGGGATGACATAGATCGTGCTCTATGAACTTTGACCTCATCTTGAGTACAACATGTCGTCCTCAGGTCGCTGTACTTTGTTTTTGCTCTCGCACTGTCATCATATTTATACTTCTCCCTTTTCCCCCTTTCTAAGTGTCTATGTGTCCCGTCTAGATCCAGCCACTGTTAGTGCCAAAAACAACAAGGCTAGCTTGATTTAAGATATTGATACGTTGTTATTAAACTGTGAGGAGCGTTCTTAGCGGAAAAGTCGTCTGACAGAAAAGCAGGGGCTCTATCTCAATGTTCTTTCCTTGATTCCTACTATCCCCTTTGCTCGCCTCCTTGGACAGAGGAGAGACAAAGAATCGAGGAAAGACAATTGAAAAAGAGCCCCTGCTCTTATGTCAGACGACCTTTCCACTAAGAACGAGAAACTAAAAAGAGCCAGGGAAAGATTATGAGCAGAGAATGAGAAAGAAAAACGAGGAAGAGACAGGAATAGATTATGAGCAGTGAGTTCCTCATTGTCAGACACCCACACCCCTTGACCCCAGTGTGGATCACTGTAAATAGTGTAAAAGCTCTGACACGTTGTTAATTATGAGTGTAGTATGTTTGTGACTTACTAAAAAGCTTCTAGTCGAGAAAATGTTCCTTCTCTCAAAGGGTCGGCTCAAAACTGCTTTTGGATGGCTTAGGCTCCTATCACTATGGTAACTGTCACTGTTTCCCTGACGAGTACTGCACCTGCACTGTCCCCCACTGTGCAACAGGTGATTTAATGAATTTACCAGTTCATTAAATGAACATTTTTCCACCTAGAAAACAAAATGTTGTTTCTTATGTTTATAGACAAAAGTTATGCATATTTATATAATAGAGATATCATTTGAATTATCGCAAAAAAATATATTATGTTGTTTTGCCAAATTTATATATGTTTACATGTGCCATATAAAAAAAATATTTTTTAAATGAAATAGATCTATGAAAGTCTAATATTGATTTAAATTACAGAGTACAAATTGTGCATTAGGTTGAAGGGTTAGTGTGCAATTAAATAGTAATAGATATAAAGTGATGGAATGGAAAAGGGTTACACAGCTATGAAACTCACCCCATCCGTAACACTGAACCCTATGCAGTATAATCCAAATATGTGATTTCGTATCCACAAAATTGGCACAGATTTGAGCCAATATGTATGGCCCTGACAATGAATGGATTATTAGCTAATTACAACAAAGACGTTTAAAGTGAATTTTGAAAGGAATGTGCAATAGCTGAAATTTGGTCTCACATATTCATGTTATTTATTTTTTTACTCATCTATTTTGTATGTAGATTTCATATGTCTAAGGAATTTATTAATATATCACAATGACCAAGGACAACTATCATCATGTATTTATTTTGTGTTTTTAAAGTCACTTGCACTTGTAGTAGAACTATGAATATATATATATATATAATAGAGGGTTCAAAACAACAAATTACACTAGTTTATAGAGCTGTTGAACCCAGTATTTATGTTTAAAGTGTTGTTTGAAAGTCAGACTCATATGTTGTGAATTCTGCTAGTATTATTAGAGTTATTTGTAAATTAACACATCTAAAGGAACATACAAAAGATATCAGAAAAAGGGTAGGCATATATAGAAATACATATCAATGCTGGTGGTTTGTCTCCTCCAAGACTTGACCCGGCTTTACCTATTAACTATTGACCTGAGAGTCTTTCTGGACAGGAGTCTTTTTCAGCTTTGGAAGAGAACTTTCCTGAATATATTATACAGTATCTTGAGGCAATACTTATACCATTAGGGTGCAATTTGTTTGGGAGTCCAGGGGCAGTCCCCCCCCCCAGTGCTTTTTTATTATTTTCACAAATGGCACTGTTGATTATTCCATCCTCTGCAATCCACATTTAGCCTAGAGAAACTCTTAGCCCAGACTGCAACTTTGAACGTTTTATCAAGTTGAATTGACAACAATCGTGCAATAAAGTGTTGTTAGAACTTAAAGATAGTAAAGTTCTTTGTTTTACATTTTGATTGATATGTGTGAAATGTTAACTGCAATTCACTGGTAGTTCTCTGCCAGTTACATCAGATCTCTTACTAGAGCAAACTCTAGCGACTGGTCTAGCCACTGCTAGTTTTTACATATGGCCAATATATGACTACAACCATATGACTCTCTCCTATTATTACACAATTTGATTAATAGACACTCATATCAACTTTCAAAATACTTGGCTATTTTGGAATTTTACTACAACATTGCCTGCATTGACTGAGCCTTTAATCTATTTATAAAGAAAAGATCTCAAATGTTGGTGAAAAAAAGATTTATGGGAAATGAGTTTGTTTGAATTTCCAATGTGTTTTATAATTACTGTTTGCATGGTCTTATGTGGAAATATTTGTTTCAGTGGTATATGGTGTGATGACTTATATGTACAAGGCAAGTGGTTTGGAAGGGGAATGTCCTCCATCTACACAAGGGCTCCCTTTGGGGGTCTGTGATTAAACTACAAGACGTTGCTTTGGTCACAGAAAAGAGAACTTGAGAATGATTGCCTCGTGGTTACATAGTTAGACATTGAAAACAAGTATTTTGCCAAAAAAAAGTATAAGTTCACAATATTGTTGTCAATCTTGCTAAATTAATGTTGCGTAACGTAATATGAGTTTATGCGTTGAATAGATGGGCCTGAGAGATGTTCCTTTTGCTTTGTATATAACACTGCAGTCAAAAACACTATAGCCTACGGCGATGTTTGTTGTCCTTTGTTGTACACTGTTTTATCACTGTGGACAAAGTCTTAGCGTTTTGTAAGATTATGTGCAATATTGTTTTTTTACTTGGGGAATCATTTTTCATTTGGTTGTATAACATTGTTGTTTTTCATTGGAACACATTAACAACTGACAAGTTGGCGGTGTGCTCATTAGAATGTTTAGAGCCAGGTCTTATGGACCATAAAGTTATTTTGTGTTCATCTCCTCTGTGGTGGCTGAGACAGAAAAGCACTTTATCTAGAGCTAACACTTGTTGTGATTGAAGGTTAGAGGACATAATCAGTGTTTAATAAAAACTAACTTGCCCAGTTTACACACCGATTCATAGCTTCCTCTGGTGGTATGAGTGTGTACTGCAGCCAGTTGAAGTAAGATCTGGGTGACAAAGTGGGATAGCTAGATCAGATCTTGACATTACTCTGCAGTTTTTCACTGCAATTATATACTAACTTTTCATTTAATTTTCTTCCTTTCACTTTAAGTATGTGCAAGGGCAGTTTTGGCGTGCAGTAAAACTATTTGGTTGTTTTTCTTTTCTCCATTTCTCCATTTAAAAAAAAAATCACAGTAGATGGTTGATTTATTAAAAAAATACTCTAATCTTATATATGATTTAGGGTTAGATAAGTATTTATAATAAAATAAACAGGTTTGGAGAGCTTTTAAGCACAAAATATATTGGTGAATAAAAAATACAGTGGTTTGATTCATCCTGAAGTTGCCATATTAAATAGTTTAATCCATGAGATATTGCAAGGTGAGAAAACTGTACAATAGGGGTTGAACAGTAGTGCTATAAATCTACCCTAATAATCCTCACTAATCATGGAACTGTGATGACAACGGTCCAGTTGTGAACCACGCGCCTCGCTCTAGGTTTAAACTTCTACGTATGACCTGTGTTCCATAATGATTCATATCCCAACCAGTGGCGACCCGTCATTCAGAGCAGAGCCCCACCTGTTTTGAGCCCCACATTTTTTGCAAAAAAACAGGGCTTTCCTGTTTTGCATGTTATTTTGGCATTAATACGTGTCACATATCAGTTTGCAAACAATGTAAAAAAAAATATATAGATATCATTGAGTTAATAAAGCTGCATACTAACATGGTCTCTTTTTTGTTTTCTTGAGTAAGGCAGCTCCAAAATGCAGGAGTAGCTCAGTGCTTTCTGTGGTGGTGGGGCAAGCCGGCAGAAAATACGGAGCGTTGCGCCGTGATTGGCTCAGTGCTCTGTCACTCATTGGGACACTACGTCACCGCTAAGTCTAAGGGTAGAGCTAGAAAATTCTAGCCCCTTGGGTGCTGCCATAGAGTTACATTAGAAGTTCCCATCCAAGAAGGCTCAAGGTCATTGGCCACAGATAAAATTACGTCAAATCACGTTATATGTACAGTAGCTTTGATTGGACTGATCATATCAACATCCTACTTTCAAAATCTTAGCTAGCGGCCTCCCAAGTGACGCAGTGGTCTAAGGCACTGCACCGCAGTGCTAGCTGTGCCACTAGAGATTCTGGGTTTGAGTCCAGGTTCTGTCGCAGCCGGCCGCAACCGGGAGACCCATGGGGTGGCACACAATTGGCCCAGCATTGTCCGGGTTAGGGGAGGGTTTGGCCAGCAGGGGTGTCCTTGTCCCATCACGCACTAGTGACTCCTGTGGTGGTCCGGACGCAGTGCACGCTGACACGGTCATCAGGTGTATGGTATTTCCTCCGACACATTGGTGCGGCTGGCTTCTTGGTTAAGTGGGCATTGTGTCAAGAAGCAGTGCGGCTTGGTTGGGTTGTTTCGGAGGATGCACGGCTCTCGACCTTCGCCTCTCCCGAGTCTGTACGGGAGTTGCAGCGATGAGACAAGACTATAACTACCAATTGGGAAGAAAAAGGGGTAAAACATATATATTAAAAAAATCTCAGCTAGCACACATCATTAATCAAGTCGGCAATCTACTGGCAAATCCTTTTTAATCCTTGACATATGAAGAGAAATGATGAAGAGAAATTATAGATAAAACGTATCGGTGCTCATCGGCCATTAGACATAAACATTACACAACAAGTTGGAAATTGCAAATTCAACAATGAGTGGTTTGGAAAGAATCAGTGACAGTGGCTAACTGCAAGCATTTCAAAGCAATCACTAGCCTGCTACTCAGTGGAGTGGCTGTGTGGTCCCAAATCTGGGATTAAGGGGCTCTATTCCAAGTTTAAAATTATAAACATTAAACATTGGCCATGCGGTCAATGAAGCATGATTTGTGCCGTGCTCAATACAACTTGACTTCAGTGAGTTCAAGACAAGTGGGAAGTTAGGAATAAATATGCTCCGAAAGGGAAAATACGTTTTGAACGGTCATCCAACTCGGAATTGTAAATCCGGCCTCTTTCTAGAGCTACGACCTGAGGATCAATGACGTCATCATGATTCAACCTTGTTTTTTTCCGAGTTCCCAGTTGTTTTGAAAGCACCATAAATCCAGAGAAACTAGACTTCGAGGACAGAATTTGGCCACGAAGGACCACCCCACTACTTTCCTGTTCAAGCGAGCACAGCACAACAAGGTGAATCCAAAAATGTATTGTATGCTGCTGCATAGATGATGTAATATGCCAGGGAGATATGTATACTGCAGCCAAGCAAGTAATACTAAGTGTATGTTGTGTAGTAAGATGTTAGTAGCCCATGTGCCTCACCCTAATAATTTGGTCTATTTGCCCCTCTTAGTTTTATCTACTGTTCTGACTAGGTTGTGCACATGTAGGTTATAACCTGTTTTAGAGGAATGTTATCATCGAATATTGTAAGAGATTTCATTGTCTACTTATATGCCCCATTTTATTTATCCTTCGGTTCTGACTTGGTGTACATGGAGTACACTGTAAGAACGGCTCATGTTCTGAATTCTGTCGCTGTAAATTTCAAAAGTGCTAATCAAATATTTATGTTGACTAAGTCCGTCCTAGCTCGCTCATTACTACTATAATTTGTGCATGGCTAAAGAAGCCTATAGCTTGGGTCTCCAAATTTCATCCCTGCAAGTTAAGGCCAACATTTCATACATTTCCCAGTGGAAAAGTTGATATGCTTCAGTTTTCTGAAGCATATCCACTGACTGGTGACTGGTTTTACATGTCTCCAGTAATCATAAGGTACAACTAGAATGTAGCCTATTGAGAATGTGTTCAGAATGGAGATCAATTAAAGATAGTAATTAAATCATATGCATAAGCTATTTATTTCCATTTCAGAACCATGCATTGATTTAAAAACACCTTGTTACGTACGCCTCTTGGAAGAGGGAACACAACACCCTGCTACAACTCAACTCCCCGTGGAGTGAAAGATGAATGGGATTGTAGGTGGGGGGAAGGATGACAAAGGCAGAGAATTTACCATTTACTGAGAATTTATTCCTTCACACTGTCAATTTGGGGAAAAGGGGCTGGACGGAACCAAAGCAAAGACAGTAAAAGTTGTTTTTTTTAAACTCTCCTAACTTAACTGCCTACCCACTACTTCCCTAATATTTTAGCACCACCTGGTGCGCTAACCAGAATACAGGGGGTGGTCCGCCCAGGTCTTACCTAGTGTGCATAGACAGTAAATACTACAGGTTATGTATGTCCGCAGGCCTCTTGCCTAAGCACTCCCTAGATGCCTTCCCCTTCCCCCCTGGGAACAAATGAAAAATAATACAAACGTAAGTAAACAATTTCAATAATCAAAAACACTGCGTCCTATGGGGACACACATACCTTAGAAGCAGCGGCTACAAAATACTTAACAAAAACCTGTCTCTGAGCAACAACCAACACAGGACATAACCATCAGCTCCCTCTCAGCAACAACCAACACAGGACATACTAATAAGCTCTCAGTCTGAGCAACAAACACAGAACATAACCATCAGGTCTCTCTCAGCAAAGGAACACTGGCTTTTCTAGCTGGAGAAGGAGTCTGTAATGGGATACAGATGTATCCTCTGACGAGAGGGCGGGGTCAGCTCCAATTAGCAATGGGGCCGACCAATCAGCTGCTTGGGGGGAATCCAGGTAGCCATTTCCTGAAACATACACATACAAACAAAACCACAAAACAGAAATTGGGGAACGTAACACACCTTTTCATGATCTGTAGGCATCACGTGAAAATGTGTTGGAGAGCCTTTATGGATGAAAGAAAAAGAAAAGTGATTTGATGAATTCTGAAAATTGCCACATTCAGTTCTTCAACCCATGGTAATGTTGGAAGATTAGTGTACATAGAATTATAATAGGGAGAATAGTGTACAATACCCTGGTCTATTGCCCGCATGGAACTATGTGACCATGGAACTATGTGATGACAAGGTCAAGTATTGCGCCAAGGTTGGCAGCCGTCGCAGTGGGGTGCACTGCTGCAGAGGAAGAAAAAAGTCATTGTGCTGCTGTTTATGCTGTTATGAGTTCAATTAAAGTTCAAGAACAGACTACTGTAAATGGAGGAGCAAAACCCAGCTTTGCCATTTTGCACCTCTTTCAAGCCCCATTTGATGGCAACGTTGAGAGCCTTACCTGCATGTGAGTAGGCTCTTACGATGTATTCCCTCTTGGCCCTCAAATACTCTGAGACTGTCCAGCTCCTCTGGAGTCAAGAACCTAGGACATCAAAGAGAAAAGTCTTACTTCATGTCAAACACATACATACAAACCCCACTATGACAATTTACACACAATGGGACGATCTGAAGGGCACCATTCTGTGCTGTTCTCCTCATTCCGGTTTGGATGGGAATTTACATAAAAACCATGGTCATGTGCAACAGCTCAATTTCAAGCAATGACAGTCTACCAGAGAGAGATGGAGGGAAAACAAGTAGGAGAAAATTAGATGGATAAAGGTGAAACAGAATGGCTGTTAAGACAGTGAAAGACAATAGAACTAATAGGCGCTGGCAGGGTGAAAATAAAAAATGTAATGTGTCCAGCCAACCTATGGAGATAAGTGTTTTCGAGAGTTGGCTAGCTAACATCATTCACAAAACAAATGATGCTAACCTTAGCGACATTTCTAGTTAACGTTACAATATATTTTCAAGTCACCGCGATCGGTCGTGTGCTTTCCAGTTGCGCCTTCAAAGTAGAAGTTTTGATCTTCTTTCGGGATCACGGGGAAAACTGCATTTTCGTTGCAGCAGAACACAACAAACCAACAACCATCCCAATTTGAGGTGCGGAACCTAACAGTCTGCGCAATTTGATACGCGCTAGTATTGTGCTGTCATGGGACCAGCTCATCGCGAAGACGTTACTAGTTACCACAGCCACAAAGCCATAATTATATCTAAACTCCACCTATTTGTACACTTTCTCTACTTAAAATCGTATTTTAAACCTATCGTTAACCACACCGCTAACGTTAGTCATAACCCTAAATTAAGACCAACAAACACATTTTTGTTTTCATTGATATAGCCTAGTTTTTGTTTGTGGCTGTCGTAACTAGTGACAACCCATCACGAGCTCCAACTAACAAATTATTAACATTGCATGCAATTTTACCCCAAAATGTTTCATTTGGTGTTGTCCCTGCTGTTGGGAGCGTCGGGGACTATTGGGGCACCTGAAGCAGATACAATGAGGTTCCTCCCTGGGCTTCAAAAGCAGCCTAACTTCAAACAGTACTCAGGATACTTCAATGTGGCTGACAACAAACCCCCTCACTACTGCTGAGTTGCTAATGTTACCTGGGGTCATTCCTACAATGCTGTGCCTTTTCTATCCCCAGGAAATATCACTTCTTACTCAGTGTAAAATGTGGATTCCAAAAGACTTTAAATATAAGGTCAGGAGCCCTTTACCTTAAAAACACAAAAATATGCATCTTAAAATGATATTTTATGCGTTTTGAACACATTTTCAGTGGTTGTAGGCATTTTTTTCCCATGGCCCCTGATGTTATTCATCAACTTCCACGAGAAATATAAGCCATTATAATAACATTTTAAATCTTCATTATTTTCTAGTCCTATTTATATTTTCTCTTGTCAATAACGCTTTTTTCATGATTATTGTATTATATTTAAGATTTTCGGTGTGTCCCTGATAACACTTTTCACCCTGTTAACGTCAGTTTGTTGTAATTCTCAATTTAAAGAAAACAACCCTTTCCTACAATGGCATTCAATAAGCTTCATAATTTATTTGGTGGGAAAACATATAAACACTCAGTTGTATCTATTTTTCCATGTTTTATGTTGTTAGTCTGGGTTCAATCCCTGGCATATCCACTCCTTTTAGGGGCTCCAGAGTGGCACAGTGGTCTAAGGCACTGCATCTCAGTGCTAGAGGTGTCACTACAGACCCTGGTTCGATTCCAGGCTGTATGGGTAGTCCCATAGGTTGGCGCACAATTGGCCCAGCGGGTTAGGGTTAGGCCGGGGTAGGCCGTCATTGTAAATGATCATTTGTTTTTAACTGACTTCCCTAGTAAAATAAAGGTGCTTTTTTTTATTTTATGTCTCACTCATAAATGTCCTCCCTGTTAGGCAACGTTGTGCCATTAGTTGTATATAAAATTTACAACATTTCAAAATGTTAAAATATCCTGTTTAAGTGTTCATCATTGTGAAGCTCAATCATACTCACTCACAGAGTTATGGCTAATTTAGGCTCCAAAAAATGCCTCTTTTTTTTTTGCAAACATCACCAAAACATGGAGTTTCACAGAGCAACTATCATCATTACTGCCGTTACGCATGGTGTGTACTTCCAAGAAATGGCGAAATAATGGACTTTCTGACGGGCCACCCCCTGTTGGTGAGGGTAGGAAACAACATCTCCACCTCGCTGATCCTCAAATCTAGGGCCCCACAAGGGAGCGTTTTCAGCCCTCTCCTGTACTCCCTGTTCACCCATGACTGCGTGGCCATGCACGCCTTCAACTCAATCATCAAGTTTTCAGACGACACTACAGTGGTAGGCTTGATTACCAACAACGACGAGACGGCCTACAGGGAGGAGGTGAGGGCCCTCGGAGTGTGGTGTCAGGAAAATAACCTCACACTCAACGTCAACAAAACAAAGGAGATGATCGTGGACTTCAGGAAACAGCAGAGGGAGCACCCCCCTATCCACATCGACGGGACAGTAGTGGACGTTCGTTGGCGTACACATCACGGACAAACTGAAATGGTCCAGCCACACAGACAGCGTGGTGAAGAAGACGCAACAGCGGCTCTTCAACCTCAGGAGGCTGAAGAAATTTGGCTTGTCACCTAAAACAATCACAAACTTTTACAGATGCACAAACGAGAGCATCCTGTCGGGCTGTATCCCCGCCTGGTACGGCAACTGCTCTGCCCACAACCGTAAGGCTCTCCAGAGGGTAGTGAGGTCTGCACAACGCATCACCGTGGGCAAACTACCTGCCCCCCAGGATACCTACACCAACCGATGTCACGGGAAGGCCAAAAAGATAATCAAGGACAACAACCACCCAAGCCACTGCCTGTTCACCCCGCTATCATCCAGAAGGCGAGGTCAGTACAGATGTATCAAAGCTGGGACCGAGAGACTGAAAAACAGCTTCTATCTCAAGGCCATCAGACTGTTAAACAGCCATCACTAACATTGACTGGCTGCAGCCAACATACTGACTCAAATCTCTAGCCATTTTAATAGCAAAAAAATTGATGTAATAAATGTATCACTAGTCACTTTAAACAATGGCACTTTATATAATGTTTACATACCCTACATTACTCATCTCATATGTATATACTGTACTCTATACCATATACTGCATCTTGCCTATGCCGCACGGCAATCGTCATCCATATATTTATATGTACATATTCTTATTCATGCCTTTACACTTGTGTGTATAAGGTAGTTGTTGTGAAATTGCACGGTCGGAACTAGAAGCACAAGCATTTCGCTACACTCGCATTAACATCTGCTAACCATGTGTTTGTGACCAATAACATTTGATTTGAAGCGTTTTGTTAGCCAGATCCCAGATCTGTTTATGCCATTTTGTCAACCATAGGAGTTGGCTGTCTGTACTGCACCAACTGATCTGGGACCATTGCTAGTGTTTTGTTGTCCTAGCCTTGGAGTTTTGTATGGCGTCTGCTTTGGGTGTTTGATCATGCTGTGATAAGACATGCTGCTGTACGCTGCCAGATGAATTTTAAGTATAAAGGCCATTGTGTGATTAGATATTTGTAGATGGGAGAAATATGATCAAGATTGATCGCATTGATTTCAGCTTCTTGCATTTGTTGATTGTATGTATTCAGTGTTTGATGGTACACAAGGAACGGGTGTGGTTCATCCACTATGGGGTGAATCCTAACTTCCTCTTGAGTAAAAAATGTTGTTCGTCTCCCATTGACATCAGTGGAAATTAAATTTAAGTGGAAGTTAGGATTTGCCCCTAAGTAATTGCCTTAAATAGCAGTCTATGTACTCAAAGGGATCTGTTCACTGTCAGGAATTGTGTTTTGAAAAGGAACAAATGCTTCTAGATGTACAGTAATTCAATTATATAATAATAAACGGCAGTTATGTGCCTCATCACAGAAATGAATACTTCGAACCACTTTGATAAAAAGGGAATGTGTCAATGCTTCAGCTGTATTCACATTGATTCTGTCATGATTTTATAATAAAACTGTTCTTTACCAATAATTCAGGTGAGGGATTTATCAGAGATTACAAGAAAATTTTGTTTTTGTCTTTTTATTAATTTTTTGATTGATTTATTAAACACTTTGCCATACTGAATGTTGTTCGGTTAGGCCCTAGTTACACATGTAAGGAAAGCCTTTCAATCATTGAATAGTCTTTGCAGGTATGAAGCCATATTTACAAAAGTACGTTTTCTTGTTTTTTTTCCAGTTAACATTCATTAAACATTTAATTTCTCATATAGTACATTTTATTTCTCACCAGCTAGCTCTCCATTTGACTAATGGTAAAGTAAAGTAGGCAATTTCGTTTGTAGAAACACATTTTAAATTAGTTTTAAGTTTAGCATATATTATACAGTTAAGCATTGTCATTTTTAAAAGGATGGTGAAGAGCACACAATTAATTCCTGACATTAGCATGGGCATTGACATGACCATGGGCAATTCTTATGACACGAGGTTAGGTATTGTTTTGAGTAGTACACTCACATACAGTATGTGCCCTTCTGAGGTGAGAATTTTGATGATTTATCTCTATACACTATTAAAAAATTAGGCAACAGAATAAAAGTATCTTTAAAGCACTTTTCAAAATAGCAATACATAGGAAAAAAATACTAAAGGAGTGGTATTATTATGGTGATCTTTCTACATAAGCATGATTTGTATTATCCATTTCGCTCTCATATATATTGGACCGATTGCAGTCTAGCTTATTATCTTGGATTCTTAAAAGATTTTGAATCCGCATGGTTTGGTGAAATTGTTACAGTAGAGTCTGCTACATGTTGTAGATAAGGCATGTGCCCTTGAGGACATAGAAACACAGGATTGGATGGGTGTTTATCTAAGATATCTATCCTTGGTTATTGCTGGTGGAGAATTCTCTCTAGATGGCGTTCTCTGCATCAGCCTGGATTTTCCTCTCGATCACCTCCCTTAGGCCCTTGCTGAAATGTAGGTCTGCCCCAATGATGAGGTAACCCTGAAAGGTCAAGTGAAAGGTGGGAGAAGCTGATTTAGCTGCGGTTCATCAACAGGGCCACATTCAGAAGGCAAATGTTATGTAACGCACTGCATAGAAATAAGAATAGAGCTGAAGTGATTCATTTTTCAATATGGCATAGAGGTGTGTTTGTTCTACATAATATAGCCTATTTCTATCTGAGCACTCATTGATGTTGTGCCCTGCTGATTGGCCAAGATTTCAAGATGATGTTGTAGGTGGTTATGATTGTCATGAATAATATCGGACAATTGCCACTCAGATAATACTGAACAAGCTATAATTTGATTAGTATATCAAATGTGTTATCCTCGCATAGTAGAAGTAACAGAAGCCTTGAGACTTACGTTATGATACTCCACCACTTCCTCTATGAAGTCCATACCATCTGCAAGAGGGATAGCGACGCCTCTCTTGGTCCAGTCTGAAATTGAATTACGGATGAAGGATTAAAAATACAAAGTCAACCATTTTGAAAAAATATATTTTTGTTATCTGAGTTACATGTTTTATGTACATTGAGTATTTATTGTGGGGTTAAACTGATCTGCTTTAAAAGGATACTCACTATTGATGATGGGTACTATTGAGATCTGCAGCATAGTCTTGAGGGGGATTTGTAGGGGAATAAGCTATAGAGACAGAACAAATACATTTTTATTTATTTAATTTAAATAGGCAAGCCAGTTAAGAACAAATTCTTATTTACAATGACGGCCTACCCCGGCCAACCCCTAACCCGGACGACACTGGGCCAATTATGCGCCGCCCTATGGGACTCCCAATCATGGGCGTTTGTGATACAGCCTGGAAACGAACCAGGGTCTGTAGTGATGTCTCTAGCACTGAGATGCAGTGCCTTAGACCACTGCGCCACTCGGGAGCCCATACCTGAAATATATTACTGTAAGGGTTAATGGTAGGGGAGATTGTGGATGGTTGTCTAACAGGTTGGTTGTCAAATGTGTATTTTAAGATTAGGTCATCCACCTGGTCAATTCATGTCTTCATCACAAAGGTGAGGGGAATTTTTTAAAAGTTTTTCAAAGGTGAAATTAAAAAGGTCTTTGTTAATATAATAACATAAGTTTACAGGACTTCAGAAAGGTGTTGAACCCAGAGCTATACATAAAGTGCCTTGCAAAAGTATTCACCCCCTTGGTGTTTTTCCTATTTTGATGCATTACAACCTGTAATTTAAATGGATTTTCATTTGGATTTCATGTAATGAACATACACACAATAGTCAAAATTGGTGAAGTGAAAATAAAAAAATTACTTGTTTAAAAAAAATAAACGGAAAAGTGGTGCATGCATATTTATTTATTTTACTAGGCACCGGCTTTGCTATGAAGCTCCTAAATAAGATCTGGTGCAACCAATTACCTTCAGAAGCCACAATTAGTTAAATAAAGTCCACCTGTGTGCAATCTAAGTGTCACACGATCTGTCACATGATGTCAGTAGATATACACCTATTCTGAAAGGCCCCAGAGGCTGCAACACCACTTATCAAGGGGCACGACCAAGCAAGCGGCACCATGAAGACCAAGGAGCTCTCCAAACAGGTCTTGGACAAAGTTCTGGAGAAGTACAGATCAGGGTTGGGTTGTAAAAAAATAACTTTGAACATCCCATGATGCACCATTAAATCCATTATTAAAAAATAGAAAGAATATGGCACCATAACAAACCTGCCAAGAGAGGGTCGCCCACCAAAACTCACAGACCAGGCAAGGAGGGCATTAATCAGAGAGGCAACAAAGAGACCAAAGATAACCCTGAGGGACCTGCAAAACTCCACAGCGGAGATTGGAGTATCTGTCCATAGGACCACTTTAAGCCGTACACTCCACAGAGCTGGGCTTTACAGAAGAGTGGCCAGAAAAAAAAAGCCATTGCTTAAAGAAAAAAGTAAGCAAACACATTTGGTGTTCGCCAAAAGGCATGTGGGAGATTCCCCAAACATATGGAAGAAGGTATTCTGGTCAAATTAGACTACAATTGAGCTTTTTGGCCATCACGGAAAATGCTATGTCTGGCGCAAACCCAACACCTCTCATCACCCCGCAAATACCATCCCCACAGTGAAGCATGGTGGTGGCAGCATCATGTTGTGGGGATGTTTTTCCTCGGCAGGGACTGGGAAACTGGTCAGATTTGAAGGAATGATGGATGGCGCTAAATACAGGGAAATTCTTGAGGGAAACCTGTTTCAGTCTTCCAGAGATTTGAGACTGGGATGGAGGTTCACCTTCCAGCAGGACAATGACCATAAGCATACTGCTAAAGAAACACTTGAGTGGTTTAAGGGGAAACATTTAAATGTATTGGAATGGCCTAGTCAAAGCCCAGACCTCAATCCAATTGAAAATCTGTGGTATGACTTAAAGATTGCTGTACACCAGCGGAACCCATCGAATTTGAGGGAGCTGGATCAGCTTTGCCTTGAAGAATGGGCAAAAATCCCAGTGGCTAGGTGTGCCAAGCATATAGAGACATACCCTAAGAGACTTGAAGCTGTAATTGCTGCAAAAGGTGACTCTACAAAGTGTTTACTTTGGGTGGGTGAATACTTATATACGCTCAAATTTTGTTTTTTAGTCTTATTTCTTGTATGTTTCACAATAAAAACTATGTTGCATCTTCAAAGTGGTAGGCATGTTGTGTAAATCAAATGATACAACCCCCCCCAAAATCAATTTTAATTCCAGGTTGTAAGGCAACAAAATAGTAAAAATGCCAAGGGGGTGAATACTTTCACAAGTCACTGTATGTTACAGAGATCAATAGAACATAGACCGTAAGGTAAAGTGCAAGGACGGTGTCATTGGCGGCCATTAAAATAATCTGATCTAACCAAGTGGATATTCGTAAAATACGTCATCATTTATGTGTTCTAACAGGCCCACAATGTTGTTACTAAAATCCTTTTTGGATATATTTGGCTATTTTCGCTGCATAATATTTAGAAGGTGTCCTTTTCAGAATTAGAAAAAAAATCTAAATGCTAACTCCAGTTCAATTACACTGATAACATAGCTAGCCATATAGAAATCGATGGTGGTAGTTGAAGCCGTTTTTAAGTGTAATGCAGTTGATTGGTGACATTTATATTTGAGTCATTTAGCAGACGCTCTTATCCAGAGCGACTTAGACTAGTGAGTTCAAACATTTTTTCATACTAGTCCCCGTGGAAAACAAACCCACAACTCTGACATTGCAAGCACCATGCTCTACCAACTGAGCCACACGGGACCAACGTCTTGGGGTTGACAACTACCCAGATTCGTACCACAATATTGTGTGAAATACACATAAACAATAGCCTAAATGTAGACACATTTTGATGGGCAGCAATGTAAAGATTCTGAATCTTTCTCCCACGAGCTGCCCACGGGGGGGGGGGGGGGGGTGCATGGCATTTGAATTGATTTGGTCAAATTCCATTTCCCACATCACCCATAGACATAGTGTCACGATCGTCAACGGGACTGAGAGAGGACCAAGGCGCAGCGCGTGGAAAGTACATCTTCTTTTATTTTAAAGAAGGAAAAAACAAAACAACAAACAGAACAGACGACCGTGAAGCTATACAAACATCAGTGCTGACACAAAACACTTCGACATAGACAATTCCCCACAAACAGCTAAAGCCTATGGTTGCCTTAAATATGGCTCCCAATCAGAGACAACAATAACCAGCTGTCTCTAATTGAGACCCAATTCAGGCAACCATAGACTTTCCTAGAACCTACACTCAACCATAGACACAGCTAGACACATTCACTCAACACCAACCCATACACTACACCCAACACCCCCTTTACCATATAACCACCCAAAACCGACAAAACACAAACATTCCCCATGTCACACCCTGACCTAACTAAAATAATAAAGAAAACAAAGAATACTAAGGCCAGGGCGTGACATAACCCCCCCCTTAAGGTGCGAACTCCGGGCGCACCAGCACATAGTCTAGGGGAGGGTCTGGGTGGGCGTCCGTCCACGGCGGCGGCTCCGGCACTGGTCGTGGTCCCCACCCCACCATAGTCACTACCCGCTTTCGTAGCCTTCTCCAAATGACCACCCTCCACCTTAACCCCACTGGATTAAGGGGCAGCACCGGACTAAGGGGCAGCACCGGCTTAAGGGGCAGCACCGGACTAAGGGGCAGCACCGGACTAAGGGGCAGCACCGGACTAAGGGGCAGCACCGGGATAAGGGGCATCACCGGGATAAGGGGCATCACCGGGATAAGGGGCATCACCGGGATAAGGGGCATCACCGGGATAAGGGGCATCACCAGGATAAGGGGCAGCACCAGGATAAGGGGCAGCACCAGGATAAGGGGCAGCTCCGGACTGAGGGACGGATCCTGGCTGGATGACGGCTCTGGCGGATCCTGGCTGGACGGCTCTGGCGGATCCTGGCTGGACGGCTCATGGTTGGCTGACGGATCTGGCTGCTCATGGCTGGCTGACGGATCTGGCTGCTCATGGCTGGCTGACGGATCTGGCTGCTCATGGCTGGCTGACGGATCTGGCTGCTCAATGGCTGGCTGACGGATCTGACTGCTCATGGCTGGCTGACGGATCTGGCTGCTCATGGCTGACGGATCTGGCTGCTCATGGCTGGCTGACGGATCTGGACGCTCATGGCTGGCTGACGGCTCTGGCAGATCCTGTCTGTTTGGCGGCTCTGGCAGATCCTGTCTGGTTGGCGGCTCTGGCAGATCCTGTCTGGTTGGCGGCTCTGGCAGATCCTGTCTGGTTGGCGGCTCTGGCAGATCCTGACTGACGAATGGCTCTAGCGGCTCCTGACTAACTAACGGCTCTGACGGCTCGGGACAGACGGGCGGCTCTAATGGCTCGGGACAGACGGATGGCTCAGACGGCACTGGGCAGACGGATGGCTCAGATGGCGCTGGGGAGACGGATGGCTCAGATGGCGCTGGGGAGACGGATGGCTCAGATGGCGCTGGGGAGACGGATGGCTCAGATGGCGCTGGGGAGACGGATGGCTCAGATGGCGCTGGGGAGACGGATGGCTCTGGCCGGAATAGGCGCACTGTAGGCCTGGTGCGTGGTGCCGGAACTGGAGGCACCGGGCTAAGGACACGCACCTTCAGGCTAGTGCGGGGAGAAGGAACAGGGCATACTGGACCCTGGGGACGCCCATTAGGCCTAGTGCGTGGTGCCGGAACTGGTGGTACCGGGCTGGGGACACGCATCTCAGGGCTAATGCGGGGAGCAGCAACAGGATGCACAGGACTCTGGAGACGCACAGGAGGCTTGGTGCGTGGTGCCGGAATTGGTGGTACCGGGCTGGAGACACGCACCATAGGACGAGTGCGTGGAGGAGGAACAGGGCTCTGGAGACACACTGGAAGCCTGGTGCGTGGTGTAGGCACTGGTGGAACTGGACTGGGGCGGGGAGGTGGCGCCGGAAATACCGGACCGTGCAGGCGTATTGGCTCCCTTGAGCCATGAGCCTGCCCAACCTTACCTGGTTGAATGCTCCCCGTCGCCCGACCAGTGCGGGGAGGTGGAATAACCCGCACCGGGCTATGTAGGCGAACCGGGGACACCATGCGTAAGGCTGGTGCCATGTAAACCGGCCCGAGGAGACGCACTGGTGGCCAGATATGTAGGGCCGGCTTCATGACATCCGGCTCAATACTCAATCTAGCCCTGCCAGTGCGGGGAGGTGGAATAACCCGCACCGGGCTATGCACACGTACAGGAGACACCGTGCGCTCTACTGCGTAACACGGTGTCTGCCCGTACTCTCGCTCTCCACGGTAAGTACAGGGAGTAGGCGCAGGTTTCCTACCTGACTTCGCCACTCTCCCTTTAAGCCCCCCCCCCCAAGAAATTTTTGGGGTTTTCTCACAGGCTTCCTACCGCTTCGTCGTGCTGCCTCCATACGCCGGTATCCCTCCTCGCACTGCGCCAGAGAATCCCAGGCGGGCTCCGGCACTCGCCCTGGGTTGATCGCCCACCTGTCGATCTCCTCCCACGTAGTGTAGCCCAGATCCCTTTCCTGCCTCCGAGCTAGCTCCTCATATCGCCGCCTCTCTGCTTTCGCTGCCTCCAGCTCAGCTTTGGGGCGGTTATATTCTCCTGGTTCTTCGCGGTCCAGAATTTCCTCCCATGTCCATGAATCCTTGATGCCTTGCTCCTGTTGCCGCTTTTCGCGCTGCTTGATCCCGCATTGGTGGGGAATTCTGTCACGATCGTCAACGGGACTGAGAGAGGACCAAGGCGCAGCGCGTGGAAAGTACATCTTCTTTTATTTTAAAGAAGGAAAAAACAAAACAACAAACAGAACAGACGACCGTGAAGCTATACAAACATCAGTGCTGACACAAAACACTTCGACATAGACAATTCCCCACAAACAGCTAAAGCCTATGGTTGCCTTAAATATGGCTCCCAATCAGAGACAACAATAACCAGCTGTCTCTAATTGAGACCCAATTCAGGCAACCATAGACTTTCCTAGAACCTACACTCAACCATAGACACAGCTAGACACATTCACTCAACACCAACCCATACACTACACCCAACACCCCCTTTACCATATAACCACCCAAAACCGACAAAACACAAACATTCCCCATGTCACACCCTGACCTAACTAAAATAATAAAGAAAACAAAGAATACTAAGGCCAGGGCGTGACACATAGTTACACAGTAAATCAAGGAGAGTTGATATCACAGGGTAAACAAATGTACAGTCGTGGCCAAAAGTTTTGAAAATGACAAATATTAATTTTCACAAAGTCTGCTGCCTCAGTTTGGTATGATGGTAATTTGCATAATCTCCAGAATATTATGAAGAGTGATCAGATGAATTGCAATGAATTGCAATGCAAATGAACTGAATCGCCAAAAAACATTTCCACTGCATTTCAGTCCTGCCACAAAAGGACCAGCTGACATCATGTCAGTGATTCTCTCATTAACACAGGTGTGAGTGTTGATGAGGACAAGGCTGGAGATCACTCTGTCATGCAGATTGAGTTCGAATAACAGACTGGAAGCTTCAAAAGGAGGGTGGTGCTTGGAATCATTGTTCTTCCTCTGTCAACCATGGTTACCTGCAAGGAAACACGTGCCGTCATCATTGCTTTGCACAAAAAGGCCTTCACAGGCAAGGATATTGCTGCCAGTAAGATTACACCTAAATCAATCATTTATCGGATCATCAAGGAGAGCGGTTCAATTGTTGTGAAGAAGGCTTCAGGGCGCCCAAGAAAGTCCAGCAAGCGCCAGGACCGTCTCCTAAAGTTGATTCAGCTGCGGGATCGGGGCACCACCAGTACAGAGCTTGCTCAGGAATGGCAGAAGGCAGGTGTGAGTACATCTGCACGCACAGTGAGGCGAAGACTTTTGGAGGATGGCCTGGTGTCAAGAAGGGCAGCAAAGAAGCCACTTCTCTCCAGGAAAAACATCAGGGACAGACTGATATTCTGCAAAATGTACAGGGATTGGACTGCTGAGGACTGGGGTAAAGTCATTTCTCTGATGAATTGCCTTTCTGATTGTTTGGGGCATCCGGAAAAAAGCTTGTCCGGAGAAGACAAGGTGAGCGCTACCATCAGTCCTGTGTCATGCCAACAATAAAGCATCCTGAGACCATTCATGTGCGGGGTTCCTTCTCAGCCAAGGGAGTGGGCTCACTCACAATTTTGCCTAAGAACACAGCCATGAATAAAGAATGGTACCAACACATCCTCCGAGAGCAACCTCTCCCAACCATCCAGGAACAGTTTGGTGACGAACAATGCCTTTTCCAGCATGATGGAGCACCTTGCCATAAGGCAAAAGTGATAACTAAGTGGCTCGTTGAACAAAACATCCATATTTTGGGTCCATGGCCAGGAAACTCCCCAGACCTTAATCCCTTTGAGAACTTGTGGTCAATCCTCAAGAGGCGGGTGGACAAACAAAAACCCACAAATTCTGACAAACTCCAAGCATTGATTATGCAAGAATGGGCTGCCATCAGTCAGGATGTGGCCCAGAGTTTGAGTTTATTTGAGTTTGAGTTTATTTTATTTTTACAGGGACAGTGCACATTAATCAACGTTTCAGTAAAAGTGCCGGTTTTAGCCAGCCGGCTAATTTTCAACCGCAGTCCCTGGGCAGGTTATTAAAAACAATTACAATATAGACAATAGCAACATAGAACAAGACATAGCATACAGACATAGCAACATAGGACAAGCAAGACGTAGCATACAGGCAGAGCAACATAGAACAAAAAGCAGCAAGACAAAATTCATAAAAGCAACAAAGTGTTTCCACACCTCACAAGTTACAGACAACAGACATGGAAAGCGGCAACACACAGCTAGGGACCATGTTCACAAATCTGATTTTCCTTTAGCCATGTCTTCAAGCATTTTGTGAAAGTGTGATATGTGGTGCAGTTATATGTGTCTGATGGCAGTGTATTCCAGACATGGGAAGCTCTCACAGAAAAAGCGGATTTACTAAAGGTGCTTTTCCTTAGGGGAACTACACAGTCACCTCTCATGGCAGACCTTGTGGATCTGCTGCCATATGTTTGGGTTTTCTGTTTAACAAAAATACTGAATGGAGGGGGAGCCAAGCCATTTAGAATCTTGAATACAAGACATGCATCAGTGTATTGCACAAGATTTTCCCAACTCAGGAGCTCATGCTTTCTGAGGATGTGACAGTGATGATGGCTATTGGGCTTCCTATCAAGCTGAAGTTGAATTGACAGCATGCCAGGGCGGATTGCAGAGGTCTTGAAAAAGAAGGGTCAACACTGCAAATATTGACTCTTTGCATCAACTTTATATAATTGTCAATATAAGCCTTTGACACTTATGAAATGCTTGTAATTACACTTCAGTATTCCATAGTAACATCTGACAAAAATATCTAAAGACACTGAAGCAGCAAACTTTGTGGAAATTAATATTTGTGTCATTCACAAAACTTTTGGCCACAACTGTAGAGTTCAATTGACTACTGGAGTTATTTTAACCCTCAACAGAGTGATATGCTCCCTGGAGTTAATTTGATTAAGTTGATTGGGACTGAGTACTTTAAACTCCATTAAGAGTAACCAGATACAGCAAAGATGGGGGATAAATTAAGACTCAGGCTGTTTACCATTGAAAAGAATGGTCAGTTCCTGTCTACTTAAGGGACGGCTCTCCCATATACACCAATGTGATAGCAGCTGAGTCTGGGCTACTAAGTTCATTGACTTCCATTGAAACAGAAAAATGAGGGAGTGTCATTGTCATATTTCCCAGCATGCTCTGTTGCAGGGTGGTTTTTAGAATTGTTTGTTTCAATATCTGTGTTTTCACAGATATAAAAATATCTTATGCTACACATTGATATGTAACATACATTTTCAAAAACTCTAATCTCTAAGTGGTTGGCGTTATTGCTTCAGTTAATGACAAGCAGTGGTGGAAAACAAACCCAAATGTCATACTTAAGTAAAAGTAAAGATACCATAATAGAAAATGACTCAAGTAAAAGTAAAAGTCACCCAGTAAAATACTGCTTGAGTGAAAGTCAAAGTATTTGGTTTTAAATATACTTAAGTATCAAAAGTAAATGTAATTGATACAATGTACTTATGTATCAAAAGAAAATATAAAAAAATCAAATTCCTTACATTAAGCAAACCAGACGGCACGATTTTCTTTTCTTTTTTTAAATTTACGGATAGCCAGGGGCACACTCCAACACTCAGACATAATTTACAAATGAAGCATTTGTGTTTAGTGAATCTGCCAGATCAGGTTGTAGGGATGGCCAGGGATGTTCTCTTGATAAGTGTGTGAATAGGACCATTTTCCTGTCCTGGTAAGCATTCAAAATGTAACAAGTACTTTCGGGTGTCAGGGAAAATGTATGGAGTAAAAAGTACATTATTTTCTTCTGGAATGTAGTGATTGCAAAGTACTTATCCAAAAAAAATTACTTAAGTAAAAATACATTAAAGTACTAGTTAAGTACTTTACACCACTGCTGACAAGGCTTTTTCAGTTTACATGCTGTAGGTAGTCTGAAAACAGCTCTCCTGCCTTGTCTGACATGCAATCTGAATGTAAATTGTGGGTGATGTAAAATTGCTGAACAATCCTCCCTCTTAAATGGATACCAATAGAGATCAGATGTAACATTGCAAGCCACCATATGACACAATTGAGTATGGTTACATACAGTGATGTAAAGTGTGTAGATGGGTGAGAGAAAAAAACTATTTAATACATTTTTAAATCAGGCTGTGAAAACAAAATGTGGAATAAGTCAAGGGGTATGAATACTTTCTGAAGGCACTGTAAATTAATCACTAATCCATGCAGGCCCATCACATGATGCTGTGTCTCCAAACCATTTCTACCATAAGATACCTCATTGCATCAAGGTGGATGAAAACATTCACAGTTTTGAGAGGCCTCCGATTTACGAGGAGTGTAAAGGACTACATTCTGAAACGCATCAATGTGGACAACCCCAATGAGTATGATGTCTGTTTGAAATTTAACCTTGAATTTGAAGTTTTATAAACCACTTGGTAAAACACTCCCTTTGATATAGAGACTGTTGTGGTTTATGAGTCCAGCGCAGTGGAACAACCTCATTCTACCAGTCAGGGCTTCTATTCTATTCTGCTGGATCCATTTCTGATGCGTTGACCACCCAGAGAAGCAAGGAGTATAACATAACTGTTGAGGTCAGTAAAGTTCCTGTTTAATGTACAGCTATCCTATGGATTCCAGAGGAGAAGACAACCATGCAGCAGACCACTGCTATGTAGTGTGCTAATGAAGAAAATAACATCTTTCTTCAGACCAATACTAAATCATGGTCCAACTATGTCACCTGCCAAACTAGAGAGACAAACCTTGGCATGCCGGAAGGCCTTTTTTCATCTGATTATGACTGCTGCCCAGATGTCCGAAGTTTCATTTCTGAGTTTTATTATTCCTACAAAGAGTTGTATTCCTCAATGTTCTCTGAGAACATGTGCTTTCCTCAGAACCACTTTGAGGGTAGGTCTACATGCCATAAGAGATCCCCAAAGGGATCCATAAGTTTATCCAAACGAAAGCGGGATTATTCTGACATGGAAATGCCGGTCAAAAGATACACACTTTGATTCTGGACGGAGATCAAGCAATGTTCTCTGAATTAATTAATTTATAAATCCCCTTTGAAATTAAATATTTGTCCTTTTGCTTCTTTACTTTTCTCTTGTGGAAACAGGTGTTGTTTCATTGGTCTTCATTATTAGTCTTGATTTGGGTTAAGGCATTAGGTTGAATGTAGTGCAAGTGAAATTATATAGGGTCATAATCATTAGAAAGCGAGAGAGAGAGAGAGTGCAGAATCTTACCGCCAGTGATTCCAAAGCAGACTGGTTGGAGTAGATTTTAAACCTGTCAATAACAACAGAATACACTTAATGAATTTGCCTGTGATGCTACTGTGATATTGTGTGTGTATGTGTTGAGGTGTGTTTGTATGTGTATGTATGAGTGCGTGCGTGTGTGAGTACATGCATGCCTACCTCCTCAAGTCTGCGTGAACAGCCAGTCTCTTGCCCTTCATGGACACCTTGGCATTGAATTTGGCCTCCTGCAAGGACCAGAAAGATAAACTTTATCAGTGCGCTGGTCTCGAGACTTTTCCTTCCTGCTTACCTTGAGGAAATCACTGATCTGACATGGTTAAACTAGTGAGAGCAATGGGTGGAAACCACATTTTCACCCATCCTCTCACTTACAGAGCAGCGATTACCTCAATGAAAGGAAGAACGCTTTTTTTTTGTGAACAATTTTTTTTATTTGATCATGTCAAAGGCAATAAAATCGATAAAAAAACTATACAATTGTCCCACCTTTTTCAACAACACCCATACCAAACATACCCCTGGCAGCCCCAACCTCAGTCAACACATAATATAAAGGAGCAAAAACATACAGATCAAATAATAACAACAAACACTCGAATGAAATTTAAAAGTACACACAATGAGACTGTTTACCAATATATCGCCACCAAGAAAGCATTAGGAAGAATGCATTTGAAACAATATATATCCTTCCTTTCTCAGCTCCTACAGAGCCAATCCTTAGCCTAACTATCAACTACTCTCATCGTTGTTCTTTTTTTAATTTTTTATAAATATCTGTAGCTATTAAATGTAGAACATGAGAAGACAAGGCGTCTTCTTTCTCACCATGGTCATGCTGCTGAGCTGAACAGGCGCCTTGCCGGGCGGTAGCACCATCACCGTGACGATGGCAGTGATGGCCACGGTGACCCCGGAGGTCTTGACGGTTGTCTTGGGGGCAGAGTTCAACTCCAGTTGCAGGGAGATAGGGTACTCCATTAGGGCTGGGTTCTGAGAGAGACATGCACGCACGCACGCACATACACATACACACACACACACACACACACACACACACACACACACACACACACACACACACACACACACACACACACACACACACACACACACACACACACACACACAGGAGTGGGTGAGTGGAATTCAATGTTTTGACCCTATTTGTGGGGGCATCAGGTCACAATCCCGACATACATACTCACAATCATCATAATGGTGCCAAAATATGTTGTCCTAAGGAGCATCTCCAGATCCTTTGGCATCTGAAAACATAGTATTAAATTGCTTGTATTAGAAATTACTATATTCATGTCATACTACTACTAGAACAATATTGGTATGCTGTGAAAAAAATAACAACTCAGAAATTGCATCTGATTTAAGTATGCAGACTCCTTTTTCACTAGTATATATTTTCAGCCTAATGATTGGGCAGATCACCTTATTATGTAAAGAGGTGCAGAACCAAGCATGACTCAGCTGCTTATTAAAATCTGTGTCAACATGTTTGGTAGCACCTCTGATGCAGACACCAATTCTTAAAGACTATAACAGACAATATGGAATAATTTACACCTTGGAACTAAGAATTACTTGCGTCATGTCATGTGTAGGCTAAAATGCAGGGGAGAGAGTACGGTTGCAAGACATAATGGGGGACTCGGGCCTCATACTTACGTGCTCGTTGGCGATATTCCGTTGGAATATGCCAGCTTTATAATAGGAGTACAACCCACTGTCAAAGAAGTACTCGGACAGAGCCAGGTACACCATGCGGTCGTACTCTCTCACAATTGGGTTGATGGCATAGTTCACCAAGGTGTTGCTCTCGTTCCCGAGCTCAAAGAACATGCCCTGTGGCACAGTAAAGAGAGAGGAAGATACAATACTGTAGAGATGAGAGTGAGATACAAAAATAAGTAACACTTTATTTTAGGCGTAACTACATAAAGGCTTCATAAAACAATTATCATCTATAAGCAGTTTGATTATGTCAACAACTGCATGTTGATAATTGCAGTATGAGTGACATTACTGTGACTTTAACAAAAATATCAACTCACTGTTGTATGTAGTGAATGCATAATGTATGGTTCTGGATGTGTTATGAAGTGCTTATGTATGTAGCTTTCAGATAATGTGTTACCCAAACATACAAACATCACATACACACGGTATGAGACTAATGCACAGCAAGCTAGACTCTCTCACTCACCCTGAAATCCATGTCAAGACTCCTTGAAGTCACCACAGGGTCACTGAGGAGGGAGTAGTCGATCCCCACATAGTTGTCTACTTCTGTTCGCACTGGATGGGTCCAAATGAAAACAAATACAATTATCTTTTCTGTGTGCAAAACTTATAGTCAGATTTTTTTTATTTTTTTTTAATGTTAGTTTTGTTTTATAACCAATCTCTCAAGGCATTTCCCAATGAACCACTGTACTATCTTACCTGGAATTGTCTCCAACAAAGAGTTGATTAGAACCAAACCAGCGTGGTTCATGACAGGGCAGATCTATGAAAAGAACAGACAAATGTTAAAGGAACTGTCCAGTGCCCCATATTTCAATGAAATATAGCCTATAATCAATTACAATATGAGTGAAATAGATTTTCTTCCAAAAATTATGATTCAGTATGTTAAAAAGTAGCTTTTATGTCTACCCATACTTGCCCTGTTCATTCAGAGCAGAACGATGTGGGCTTAACACAGTCATCATAAATATGAATGACGAGTAAACAGCTGATTTGCCAGCTCAGCCAATGAAGATTTAATCATAAGTGTTGATATGTTGTAAGTGTAACCAGTGTTCTAGAATGAAATGAACTGATCTGTCAGCACCTGCTGGTTCAGAAGGAAGCGCATTCCTGTGGTCAAAAAAGTCGCCAGGAAGTCATACACCCTCCTGCAACGGAGTAAACCAGAGTTGTCAATTGTTGAATTACACCCACTCATGTCCAAAAGCTGAAAAATGCTCCAATATTGCTTTTAGACACATTATACTGAAATTAGTCTCCATTGCACACATAATTAACATTACAAAAACTCTTTGTCAAGGGAGACCTGACTCCCTGAATTTTGTCTTTTAAATCATAATGAATAAGATTATTATAGACAGGGAGGATCTTAGATCAGCACACCTACTCTGAGACACTTGATACGTGGACCCTGGACAAGAAAGCAGCTCAAGTATTTTAAAAAGACTATCAACAGGATTTACCCCAAGGTGCCAGTGAACTTCATTTTCATTTTGGCAATGGAGGCATCGCAGGTGATGTTGGAGATCTTGAGGCGTCCCAACTCATCTCTGGTCATGTGCAGGACAGTGTGGATGTTCACGCCTTCTGCAGAGGCATTGATGGCTCCGGTGTCATAGCTATGAGACCACAGAAAATTAATATTTTCAGACCACCATCATACATACTCATCAACGTCCTAATCTCAACCATATAAAGTAGCATCAAAAGGTTTGAACTTCCAATACACTCTCCTTGGACATCATCTTTGAAGTTTGATGTCATCAATCTAGCGTACCGCTGCATGACTGAACTCCTCAAGGCTCTACAAGATACCATTGTGAGTATTTAACCACAGGCATTATTTTGCATATTATTTTCTTGACAAATTTAATTTAATTTATTTCACCTTTATTTAACCAGATAAGTCAATTGAGAACCGATTCTCAATTAAATTAACGACATAGCCAACAGGCATAACATTGCAACAGTGAACAGGACATTTACATTACATTACATTTAAGTCATTTAGCAGACGCTCTTATCCAGAGCGACTTACAAATTGGTGCATTCACCTTATGATATCCAGTGGAACAACCACTTTACAATAGTGCATCTAACTCTTTTAAGGGGGGGGAGGGGGGGGTTAGAAGGATTACTTTATCCTATCCTAGGTATTCCTTAAAGAGGTGGGGTTTCAGGTGTCTCCGGAAGGTGGTGATTGACTCCGCTGACCTGGCGTCGTGAGGGAGTTTGTTCCACCATTGGGGTGCCAGAGCAGCGAACAGTTTTGACTGGGCTGAGCGGGAACTGTACTTCCTCAGAGGTAGGGAGGCGAGCAGGCCAGAGGTGGATGAACGCAGTGCCCTTGTTTGGGTGTAGGGCCTGATCAGAGCCTGAAGGTACGGAGGTGCCGTTCCCCTCACAGCTCCGTAGGCAAGCACCATGGTCTTGTAGCGGATGCGAGCTTCAACTGGAAGCCAGTGGAGAGAGCGGAGGAGCGGGGTGACGTGAGAGAACTTGGGAAAGTTGAACACCAGACGGGCTGCGGCGTTCTGGATGAGTTGTAGATTTTAGGCGAGTTGAGTTGGATGAGTTGTAGATTTAACAGGACAACACACAATACGACAAAAAATAAAATACACTATACAGAAATATTCACAATGGGTTAGGGCAGAAAAGTCCAAGGAAACACAACAGACGTAATCATCAGCAGGTACGTTGATCAGATAGCAGCTCAGTTCATGTTTTTGAAGGAGTGTGACGGGACGAATGTGTCAAATTTTAAGATCTTTTGCAGCTCGTTCTAATCTTGGAGGCGGAAAACTGAAATGAATGACGGCCAAAGGAAGTGCATGCTTTGGGAATGACCAGTGTGATACAGTGCCTTTGGAAAGTATTCATACCCGTTGACTTATTCCACATGTTGTTGTGTTACAGCCTGAATTCAAAATTGATTAAATTGTAGTTTTTTCTCACCCATTTACACATAATACCCCATAATGAGAAAGTGAAAAGATACAGAAATATCTAATTTACATAAGTATTCACACCCCTGAGTCAATACTTTATTGAAGCACCTATGGCAGTGATTAGTCTTTCTGGGTAAGTCTCTAAGAGCTTTCCACACCTGGATTGTGCAACATTTGCCCATTATTCTTTTCACAACTTCAAGCTCTGTCAAATTGGTTGTTGATCATTGCTAGACAACCATTTCCAGGTCTTGCCATAGATTTTGAAGTAGATTTAAGTTTTAAAAAACTAAGTCAGCCACATTCACTGTCTTCTTGGTAAGCAACTTCAGTGTAGGTTTGGCCTTGTGTTTTAGGTTATTGTCCTGCTGAAAGATGAATTTATCTCCAAGTGTCTAGTGGAAAGCAGACTGATCCAGGTTTTTGCTTGGAAATATGGAGAGTGGTACAATTATTTGGATTTGCCCCAAACATAACACTATGTATTTAGGACAAAAAGTGAATTGCTTTGCCACATTTTTTGCAGTATTACTTAAGTGACTTGTTGCAAACAGGATGCATTTTGGAGTATTTGTATGCTGTACAGGCTTCCTTCTTTTCACTGTGCCAATTAGGTTAGTATTGTGGAGTAACTACAATGTTGTTGATCCATCCTTAGTTTTCTCTTATCACAGCCATTGGCCTCATGATGAAATACCTACGTGGTTTCCTTCCTCTCCGGCAACTGAGTTAGGCCTGTATCTTTGTAGTAACTGGGTGTATTGACACGCCATACAAAGTGTAATTAATAACTTCACCATGCTCAAAGGGATATTCAATGTTTGCTTTTTAAATTTATAATAATCTACCAATAGGTGCCCTTCTTTGTGAGGCTTTGAAAAACCTCCCTGGTCTTTGTGGTTGAATCTGTGTTTGAAATGAGCTGCTCGACTGAGGGACCTTACATATATAGTATGTGATGGATACAGAGATGAGGTAGTCATTAAAATATAATGTTAAACACTTTTATTGCACACAGAGTGAGTCCATGCAACTTAGTATGTGACTTGTTAAGCAAATGTTAAGCAAATTAACTTATTTAGGCTTGCCATAACAAAGGGGTTGAATACTTATTGACTCAAGACATTTCAGCTTTTCATTTTTGATTTGATTTGTACACATTTTTTAAAACATATTTCCACTTTGACATTATGGGGTACTGTGTGTACCCCATAATGGTACATTGACACAAAAAATCTAAATTGAATCCATTTTAAATTCAGGCTGTAACCAACAAACTGTGGGAAAAGTCAAGAGGTGTGAATACTTTCTAATGGCACTGTATATCTAATTGGTATTGGAGATGTTGAGGAGTGAGCTGAGGTACTTAAATGCACTAGGTTAGAAATAGAGACAGTAGTCGATAAAGAGGACTCACAATAACCAGTATAAGATGTGTCTCTGGAAGCTGAGAGCGATGGAGGAGTTCTGCACATTGAAGAGCAGTCCTAGGCCAGGCTGGAAGGCCAGGTCAGCATAGGTCAGATTCAGCTCATTTATCTTCACCCTGACCCACAGGAAGGAAGAGACTCAGATCAGTGCTTGGGCTGATACTCGAAAGAAATCTGACTAGAAATGTACTAGAAGTTCTCTTTTGGTAGCAGAAATCCTGTAGCCTGGTTGCCAATTGGTTGAAGTTGGCCAAAACAGAAACAGTGAGTGGGTAGCAATACCCTCTACATGGGTTTACATGGGTTGATTTTCCAAGAACCCAGATGTCTAGAAGATGACCTATGAAGTCAGTTTGGCTACTGGACTTTCTCTTACAGAAGATTAAGACGTTCTAGCCTCTTCAACCAGAGAGATTGCTATGCGCATCCTTCTTTTTCACTTCATGTAGTGAGCTAACCCATCTGTCTGGTTTACGAGGCTAGAGCGTTTGTATCTGTTAAAAGAGAATGTCCAGTTGCTAAACTTTATAGGTCATCTTTTAGAAATCCAGGTTCTTGGAAAATCAACCAATGCAGACTCTGCCCACAGTTCCATGATACAGTGGTTCTTCCTTTAAAACCTTTTCTCAATAGGGGGGGGCGCTATTTCCACTTTGTAAAAAATCTTTCCCAAATTAAACTGCCTCGTACTCAATTCTTGCTCGTACAATATGCATATTATTATTACTATTGGATAGAAAACACTCTCTAGTTTCTAAAACCGTTTGAATTATATCTGTGAGTAAAACAGAACTCATTTTGCAGCAAACTTCCTGTCAGGAACTGAAAAATCTGAAATCGGGGGCTCTGTTCCAGGGTCAGTTTATTAATTTGCATGGAATCTATGGGTCTACATGCACTGCATACGCCTTCCCCTAGATGTCAGTAAGCAGTGAGAATTGGACTGGGGTGTCTAGCTAGATCTGAGGCCGAACAAGACTTCTTGGAACGGAAGGACTGGTCTTTTCATCGCCTGGCCTGACGCAAGATGGACTTCTGCATTGCACTCTGAAAAGCTTTCGTTTTATAAGTTAGATATCTCAGGCTCTGATTTAATTTGATATATGTGTTAAAAATATCATAATGTAGTTATTTTAAACCGAGTTATATCAGTTTATATCAGTATATTGCGATTTTCGGTATTTTCTTTGTTCTGCGTTATGCTGAGTTGGACACATCTGCGCCACATGGCTAACGTTTGCTGATAATTACACAGTTGAAGACGACCTTCTACAACCGAGCAACGATTATTCTGGACAAATGACAACTTGTACAAGATTCTGATGGAAGCTCATCAAATAGTAAGAACTATTTATGATGTTAATTCGTATTTCTGTCGAAAATGTCAAACTATTATTCCGCCATTAATTTCGGCGCGGTCTCGCTTTAACGTACGCTGTGTGTCGTAGTAACGTTAATTTTAAAAATCTAACACAGCGGTTGCATTAAGAACTAGTGTATCTTTAATTTGCTGTCCAACCTGTATTTTTTAGTCAAGTTTATGATTAGTTATTGATTAGATTAGGTGCCTCTCCCAAGATTTCTCCCGACATTTTGTGTGCAGTTTGGCTACTATTCACATTGTAAAACCACGATTTGTGCCGCTAAATATGCACATTTTCGAACAAACCATATATGTATTGTGTAATATGATGTTATAGGACTGTCATCTGATGAAGTTTGAGAAGTTTGAGAAGGTTAGTGAAAAAATTAATATCTTTTGCTGGTTTATTCGCTATCGCTAACGTTATGTTGAATGAATGGGGCTGTGTGGTAGGCTATTGTAGTAAGCTAATATAATGCTATATTGTGTATTGTCTATATCGCTGTAAAACACTTAAAAAATCTGAAATATTGGCTGGATTCACAAGATGTTTGTCTTTAATTTGCTGTACACCGTGTATTTTTCATAAATGTTTTATGATGAGTATTTAGGTATTTCATGTTGGTTTCTGTAGTTATTCTAGCTGCTTTGTGAGAGTTGTGATGGTGGCTGCAATGTAAAACTATGATTTATACCTGAAATATGCACATTTATGCTATACAATAAATCTGTTATAGGACTGTCATCTGATGAAGTTGTTTCTTGGTTAGTGACTATTTATATCTTTATTTGGTCGAATTTGTGATAGCTACCTATGCAGTAAAAAAATGGTGAAAAAAAAAAGTTGGGTCTTTTGCTATCGTGGTTAGCTAATAGAAATACATATTGTGTTTTCCCTGTAAAACATTTTAAAAATCGGAAATGATGGCTGGATTCACAAGATGTGTATCTTTCATCTGGTGTCTTGGACTTGTGATTTCATGATTTAGATGCTAGTATTTACTTGTGGCGCTATGCTCCCGGATCCGGGATGAGTACCAAGTAGAAGTTAAAAGTTGCGTCATACTGCAGCACACCTTGCGGGCTGCCGCAGAATTCTATGGCACGTTATTTAATTGTCAGCCATTGTTACCATTAACTTCTCTGGGATAGGTGGGACAGTAGCGTCCCACTTGGCCAAAATCCAGAAACAATGTAGCGCGCCAAATTCAAATATATTACTATAAAAATCAATCTTTCATGAAATCACACATGAAAGACACCAAATTAAAGCTACACATGTTGTGAATCCAGCCAACATGTCTGATTTCAAAAAGGATTTACGGGGGAAAGCACACCAAACAATTATGTTAGCTCAGTACATAGCCACAGAAAAACACAGCCATTTTCCCAGCAAAAGATAGTAGTCACAAAAAGCAGAAATAGAGATAAAATGAATCACTAACCTTTGATGATCTTCATCAGATGACACTCATAGGACATCATGTTACACAATACATGTATGTTTTGTTCGATAATGTGCATATTTATATCCACAAATCTCGGTTTACATTGGCGCAATGTTCAGAAATGCCTCCAAAATATCCGGAGTAATTGCAGAGAGCCACGTCAAATAACAGAAATACTCATCATAAACTTTGATGAAAAGATACATGTTTTACACAGAATTAAAGATACACTTGTTCTTAATGCAACCGCTGTGTCAGATTTCAAAAAGAAGACAGCTGCAGTACAACATTACAAAATGGAATTATCAACAGGCATTTTTCGTTAGGGCAAATCTGATCTGTGAGAATGTCTAAGGGGCTTTTATATAATTCTAAATGAATGAATAATAATAATCGCTTTGTTTAAAAAAGAACGATATTTTGGAGATGCTTTCGTTTTCAAATAACCTAAAGTGAGCGGGAAAAAGGCCGTTCTTGAACATGGGGTGAGACATTCTTACTAATTTCTATATAAAGCCAGTTTGTTATTTAGAATTATTTATTTCTGTTTTTAGAGGGAGAGAAACCAAAAGCCCACCATCGCCTCATGGATCTCTCGGTTTCTGCCGGCACGGGTATCGAACCAGCATCTGTAACAACGTAGTTTGCACTGCGATGCACTGTCTTAAACCGCTACGCCACTCGGGAGGCCCCATCCACAAAGTTTTTAATGCTGATCAATTGCCTTGCACAATGTATCAGGGTTAATAATAGTAAAACTAATACTTTATCTCCCTTCCACATGTTAAAGGTTCCAATTGATAAAGTTGTTTTATTAATTAGTATATTTGAGTTGAACCACAATAGTTGTAGGCACTCATATGAAAGGGATCTGGAGACAATTCGATGGCAGAAACTTCTGAGCAATAACATGGATGGATCCCAGGGCTTACTCTTTGATGGTGTACTGGAAGCGGCCCTCTTTGCCCTTCATCTCTGGCATGGTGATGTTGCTCAGTTCCTCAACCACAAACTTCTGCGTCTCGTACTTCACTGAAATGCAGGTTGAAAGAGTTGAGTTTAGAGTCTAGAACTACCTAATGAATACCTTAAGCAGACAATCCTGACAACTGAGAGGGGCTAAATGGATGACGGTGCTTTGGTAGAGAAAAATTCTGATAGTGGCAATGCAGTGGAGATGACGTCTTCCTTTGGTCAAGACTGACCGTTGAAGACTGTCTGGGACCATTGTAGACTGTTGAAAACTATTAAGATCACATGTACAAGAGCGTTTTTTGGGTGAATTTCTTACACATTTCGAGCCCCCTGTTAGTGATCCGGATCTTGCAGCCTGGCGGTTCTTCTGCTGACATGGCGGCGATTAGAGGGAACAGGAAGAGGATAGACACCATACAGGAAGCCATCGTGACTGCCTGCAGGGGGGTCAAAACAGAAGAGAGGGAGAGTGGATAAGGACCCAGCCACCTCAAAGCTCAAGCACTAACACATCCGACTCAACCAGGGTTGACTTGGGACCTAAAGAGCCTAAACAGAGTAAGTATTGCCTTACTTGTAGAACTACTCAATACTAGACCTCCAACCGGTCACTCTCAGTCATAAAAGGATCAGTTTATCGTTGGTGAACAGCTTTCTGTGGTTGCTTTACTCTTCTTCGAAATGAGGGCGATAACATGATTCATCCAGTTCTTATGAACTTTATTGATGCTTTGTTCCATGAGACACAATATGAACCTAAAGTCAAGTCATCAAGGTTTATATTATAAAATAAATGGGTATTAATTTCAAACATAAAATGTCATATTAAAGTCAAAGGTTATTTTTAAAGTCAGGTTATGAATGCCTTTTGGAGAAACTTAGTGCACTGTCTATATCAATGTTCCTCTTACCCTTTTCCTGGGACAGTGAACAGAATCGAAAACTAAATGTAGAGACATGATTACTAGCCGCTTACAAACAGGTACATTGTACCCCTTTCATTATCAAAAAGATAGGCAATTTAGAGATACTATGGCAGTGTAGTTACAATAACAGATGTTATTGTAGGCTAATCTGTGCATTCATATTGTCAACCTTGCTTACAAATGTTTTGAAAAGAGTCCCTAGATATCATGAGCAACAGCAACGTCAATGGAGTTATTCCTTCTTGTCCTATACACCACTCTCATGCCCCACCACCCCACATTCTCTCCATCACAAGTTAGAATTCAAAGACTTCTCTTCCCTGAAAAAAATCCTGCACCAAAATCTCTTACCTCAACGATGGAGGGTCTGTGGAAGGCCAAACAAGAGAGAAAAACAAAGAGAACCCCTAAATGTTTGTCTTCTTTAAGGTATCTCCACAGTCTGAAATTCAAATGCTGCAGTCCGTTTCTCTGCCCTGCTGTAGCATGTACAGTTGCTGAGTAAGTGAGTCAGAGAGAGAGAGAGAGAGAGAGAGTGTGTATGTGCGTGTCAAAGAGTGTGTGTGTGTGTGTGTGTGTGTGTGTGTAAAGCTGCACAGCCCTTTGTCTCATTCAACAGCAGGGACAGCAGTGATTGCTCTACTAACCCCCCATGGTGAGGAACTGAAAGGCATCAAAGGAAAGCAGGATGTTTTTTGACCCATAACATTGACTGACTTACAACCCACCCCCGCCAAACCCATTTAGCTTAGACTCTCTACAGTCTAAACTCATAAAAATGCCTCCCAGGGAATGAAACAAATACTCGACAGTAACTCACTAACATCATCCTACACGGTTCTCACATCATCTGCCTTGTCTGGTCTTATCAGCATGTGTGTGTGGAGTGCGGGAACCGGTTAACTCAACAATTGGAGAGAACAAAACAAGATAGAACAGTTATTCAATGAGACTCAAGGAGGTCATTGACCCCCAAGGGGGACATCTACCCAAAGACATTTTCCATTGATTAGACAATTTATACAATTTCCTCACCCCTTTCTCTGAAGGGGTGAAAGATTGAGGGTTCCCAGAAGGAACTGCGTCAGTGTCTTCTGCACAACAGCATTGACCACCACACAAGGAGGAATGCATATGCAGCTGTACATGTCTCACTTCAGACATATAAATCACCAAGTGTTTAAAGCTGCAATATGTCACTTTTTGTATTTGTTTTTATAGTGGTCATCCAAAGTGATGCAACAGTAACAATATTGTGCATCTAGCCTTCCTGGCGAGAACCACTGCATTCATTGGTTTTCATTTTCCTTGTCTGGTCGGATTTTCCAGCCAGATTTTGGGGCGCACACAATGAGTGACGTGTTTTCCATCAGTGAGGTGGCAGTGTGATAGCTAGCTTGCTGAGCCCATGGCCAGCACTTGGCTAATGGCTAGAGGAAATAGCTAGCTTACAGACATGGCAGATGCGAGGGGCAAAAGACCTGACCAGGCAGCAACTATTATTCCATCTAAGCCAAAGAAAGACACATTTTGAGAGCAGACAGGCAAAAAGGGAAAGGGATAGAGAGCGGGCCAAGACGAGAGTAAACCTCAGATTTGCGTTCACACAGTGGAGAGAACTAAGAGAGTTGAAGGGATTTTATTCCATTTTTTTTCTGCTGAAAAGGTAAGTTCTTGATCTGAATGCCCTGTCTTTAGTCAGCTGTTGTACAACACAACATTTGAAATCTTATTCCATCTTTCCGCTAAAGGAGAAACTACAATAACAAGTCTTGAAGGTGAAGTGTCTACACACTGAAAAATACACCGAAATCCCAGGAACTTCAGACAGCAGTGTTGAGAAGACTGGGCTCTTAAATTGGGGCTACCAAGGAGTATAATCCTGAGATCAGATGACCCATGACTCCCTGAAGTGCCACCACCAACAACAGCTGAGCTGCTACAACTTCGAGGAGACGTCGCCCCGCAACACAGCATGCTGCAAACAAACCTTTGAGCTGGGAAGGACCGGCGCTTTCCCTGTTGTCAGACTTTGTGGTTCCCGAGAAGTGTGAAAACCCACAGAGCATTCAGAATTGTTTTTGAAAGAGGTGGGCCTACAACCAAACATATATATTATATAAATAAGGGAAGTTTGTGGGGGCAACAATAAACTTGTGTGAGAGACAATACTTGTGCATGTTTTATCTAGCATATAATTGTCAGTATTGTACTTTTGTAATGGTTTTAGAATCATTTACTAAACGGTTCTCTTTTCCTGGATATCTATACTCTTGACAGTTTACACTTCAAATTAGCAGACGTACAGGGGGGTAGATATCTAGAAAAACAGATGGACTACCCTGGTGTAAATACAGTAAAAAAAACAAGTTGGTCCGATTACACAGATCAGGTCAAAACCTTTTATTAGGGAGATAAACAAGAACACAAGGTAGTCTCTGTAACCTTCCTCAAAATAAAAGACAGTGTAAGGGAAACATTCTGATAAAGTACTGAACTGATATCAACCAGATGAAGGCAAAATTCACACACAAAAAATGACGGAGTATTGTTCCTAATTGGGATCCAAATGAGGAATAAAGTACAGTATAGTGTTAACCTGTTATGTAAACATACTTGGTAATAAATCAATTGAATATTGCAGTGGTGAAATGGCAGCAGTTGTGTGCTGTAAGGTGCATGAGTCTCCCTGTAATTCATACAGGTGCACCATCGAGGTTGTCCGGAGACCGTGGGATAGCTCTCCGGTACTCCATGATGTCAAAAATTACTCCAGGTAGATGGTGCTAACCATCTCGGCCAGCCTCTCTTCTTGCAGTCGAGCAGCCCTTTCAAGGTCTTCCTGTCCAATTCTTTCTGCAGCCCTGCCTGTGCCCCTGGATGGTCTGCGGCTCTTCAAAACTGGAATCCTAAAGACAAAAATATGTGCACACTAAACACTTATTAGGATTGTATTGTAATGTTCACTACATGTATAACCAATAAGAATTTTCATGCAGAAGAGTCGAGTATAAAACTTCTACAATCAATACACATCTTCATAGTCATAGCTCTCGACAATCAAGGGGCCATTCCAGTAATGTTATTAGCCAGCTAGTAAAGGAGTCAGAGAAGGGCAAAGGACTTGCTAAGGCCAAGGACATTTTTTGAGGTCAGGGCTCTGTGCAGGCCGGTCAAGTTCTTCCACACCGATCTCGACAAACCATTCCTGTATGGATCTCGCTTTGTGCACGGGGAAATTGTCATGCTGAAACAGGAAATGGTCTTCCCCAAACTGTTGCCACAAAATTGGAAGCACAGAATCGTCTAGAATGTAATTGTGTGATGTACCATTAAGATTTCCCTTCACTGGAACTAAGGGGCCTTGCCCGAACCATGAAAAACCCCATACTATTATTCGTCCTCCACTTGTGTGCGGCTGGTCGGCCATGGAAACCCATTTCATGAAGCTCCAGACGACCAGTTATTGTGCTGATGTTGCTTCCAGAGGCAGTTTGGAACTCGGTATTGAGTGTTGCAACTGAGAACAGACAATTTTTTAATGTGCTGCGCATTTCACACAAGTTCTGTGAGCTTGTGTGGTCTACCATTTTTCGGCTGAGCCATTGTTGCTCCTATAAGTGTTCACTTCACAATAACAGCACTTAAAGATGACTGGGGCAGCTCTAGCAGGGCAGAAATTTTAAGAAGTCAGTTTGTGCCATGTTGAAAGTAACTGAGCTCTTCAGTAAGGCCATTGTCATGACTGTCCACGAGTATCCAAATAGGTCAGATCAGGTTTGCAATGAATAACTTAAATCAGACCCCCTCTCACCCGTGGAGGAAAGAAGTAGTAGGGATTAACAACTCACGCCCTGTTGTAAATCAAGGGAGAAGATCCAGGCCTATGCTCTCAAAATTCACCAAAGGAATGTACTTTGTCTCAATTGGCTGAAACTCTAACACGTTCAAAAGCGAATACAGGAACAATATTTCTAATGTAGAACGTGAGGAATCGTCAGAGGCGATCTATAGAACAATAATGCAATTTTGTTTGTTATTTTGTGATGTCATTAAACATTTTATAAAATAAATACTGTAACTTGGAAAGTATACCCACTACATGGATGAAGTTTCCATACTATGGATTGTGCATGTAATATGAAAAATTATGAGTGTTTTTGTTAAGAGAGGGATGAGATTTGAGAAGCTATAAGAGATAATTGTTTTCCATAACTTTGCACAGTGAGTAACCACCGCCCTGGAGTGAGGTCAGAGAGTGTGTCAGCCAGCCGGAATCGCCCCTTTAGAGCAAAAAAGGTATAAATGATGGGTTAAGAAATTAACACATTGAACCAGAAAAAGCATGAAGTGGCAGCTAAAATGGTTTGAACTTTGAATCTCAACACGAGGTGGAGATGATTAACTCACCTCCTGGACAATCACTGGTACGACTGATTAGCTGTCCTAAGAACAGTATCCTTGAAAGCAAATTTAAGTAGGACCATCCTGTTACTCTGCTCAAACCATCTTATTACGCTAGTCTCATCACCTCATTGGTGAACCATTGATATGGCTGGCTAGCCTATCTTCAAAAAAGCATCTTCAAGAGCGAATGAAAGGAAAATCAACTCAAGGCTGCCCGTTCACTGAGAGATCGCCAGCGAACCCAGGCATTTCACGTAAATACATTCATATGTTCATGATTTCTTGCTCATTCATGTGCAAAGTATAAGGTTATTGTAGGTGAGAGTAGTTTCTGAATGTGGCAATGTTATTAAGTGTATCTGTCCCTCTCTTCTTTAACAAGTATCCATGTTGTCATTCCGCTAGGGACCTGTTTACATCGTATTACATCTCCAGTCAATAACCAGTGCAGAGTGCATGTGTTTATCCTGTGTTCCCATTTAATTAGCTAGTAAATAAATAATTTAACCAATTTGTGTGGTACTGAATCATAACTAAGGCTCTGGTTTTTGCAGATGCAAGGAGGTTACGACTGTTCAGAATGGTGACATGATACAAGGTTATGATTAATAAGTTGACTGTTTATAGATGTGATGGGTAAAATACCTTTTAGAGTTTAATTAAAGAAACACTCTCGTGGTGCCCCAGATCCTAATGAGTTCATTGTTACATGATTAATTTAAATTGGGTAACAATTAAACATAGTTAGTTAATCTAAAGACTGTTATTTATCTAATTAATGTTAAAGTCAAGTCACAACACCATTCATAGACAATCATTGGCAGTAGGAGATTGCATGGCTGTGTGCTCGATTTTATACACCTGTCAGCAACAGTGTGGCTGAAATAATTGAATCCACTAATTTGAAGGGGTACTTTTTGCATATATAGTGTATGTACAGTGTGACATTTGCCTTGGGCCGTTACTCTTCTCTATCTTTTACAAATGATTTTCCACTTGTCTTACAAGACTCTAAAATGACTAAGAATGCTGATGTTTGCACACTTTAAACATCAGCACCAACAGCCAGTGAGCTCACTGAGACTTTTAGCAATGACTTGCAGTCAGTGTAAGAATGGGTAATTAATGATAAACTGGTCTTAAATACAGTTGAAGTCGGAAGTTTACATACACTTAGGTTGGAGTCATTAAAACTCATTTTTCAACCACTCCACAAATTTCTTGTTAACAAACTACAGTTTTGGCAAGTCAGTTAGGACATCTACTTTGTGCATGACACAAGTAATTTTTCTAACAATTGTTTACAGACAGATTATTTCACTTAGAATTCTCCGTATCACAATTCCAGTCGGTCAGAAGGTTACATACACCAAGTTGACTGGCACAGAAAATTATGTAATAGCTTTAGAAGCTTCTGATAGGCTAATTGACATAATTTGAGTAAATTGGAGGTGTACCTGTGGATGTATTTCAAGGCCTACCTTCAAACTCAGTGCCCCTTTGCTTGACATCATGGGAAAGTCAAAAGAAATCAGCCAAGACCTCAGAAAAAGAACTGGAGACCTCCACAAGTCTGGTTCATCCTTGGGAGCAATTTCCAAACGCCTGAAGGTACCACATTCATCTGTACAAACAATAGTACGCAAGTATAAATACCATGGGACCACGCAGCCATCAAATCAATCCCAGAACAACAGCAAAGGACCTTGTGAAGATGCTGGAGGAAACAGGTACAAAAGTATCTATATCCACAGTAAAACGAGTCCTACATCAACATAACCTGAAAGGCCACTCAGCAAGGAAGAAGCCACTGCTCCAAAACCGCCATAAAAAAGCCAGACTACGGTTTGCAACTGCACATGGGGACAAAGATCGTACTTTTTGGAGAAATGTCCTCTGGTCTGATGAAACAAAAATAGAACTGTTTAGCCATAATGACCATCGTTATGTTTGGAGGGAAAAGGGGGAGGCTTGCAAGCCGAAGAACACCATCCCAACCGTGAAGCACAGGGGTGACAGCATCATGTTGTGGGAGTGCTTTGCTGAAGGAGGGACTGGTGCACTTCACAGAATAGATGGCATCATGAGGCCGGAAAATGTGGATATATTGAAGCATCTCAAGACATCAGTCAGGAAGTTAAAGCTTGGTCTCAAATGGGTCTTCCAAATGGACAATGACCTCAAGCATACTTCCAAAGTTGTGGCAAAATGGCTTAAGGACAACAAAGTCAAGGCATTGGAGTGGCCATCACAAAGCCCTGACCTCAAGCCTATAGAAAATTTGTGGGCAGAACTGAAAAAGCGTGTGTGAGCAAGGAGGCCTACAAACTTGACTCAGTTACAGCAGCTCTGTCAGAATGGGACAAAATTCCCCCAACTTATTGTGGGAAGCTTGTGGAGGTCTACCCAAAACTTTTGACCCAAGTTAAATAATTTAAAGGCAATGCTACCAAATACTAATTGAGTGCATGTAAACTTCTGACCCACTGGGAATGTGATGAAAGAAATAAAAGCTGAAATAAATAATTCTCTCTACTATTATTCTGACATTTCACATTCTTAAAATAAAGTGGTGATCCTAATGGACCTAAGACAGGGAATTTTTTATTAAGATTAAATGTCAGGAATTGTGAAAAACTGAGTTTAAATATATTTGGCTAAGGTGTATGTAAACTTCCGACTTCAACTGTAGATCTAAAACCAAAAGCTTTGTATTCGGTTCAAAGCATTCTCTTAGACCTAAACCTCAACTGGAGTTGTGTATAAAGGGTGTGACCATTGAACAAGTTGAAGAAGCTGAACTCCTTGGAGTAACATTGGATTGTCAGTTATCATGGTCAAGTCATATTGACAAAGGTGTTGTGAAGATGGGGAGAGGTTCAGTATGTCTATTATAAAAATATGTTCTGCGTTTTTGACACCAAGATCAACTGTACTAGTTGTTCAGGTTTTGATATTGATTACTTGATTACTGTCCGGTAATATGGTCAGGTACAGCAAAGAAAGACCTAGCAAAGCTGTAGCTGGCTCAAAAAAAGCAGCACGCCTTGCCCTTAACTGCACACACACAGAACCAACATCAACAACATGCATGATAGTCTTTCGTGGTGGAGGGTTGAGTAGAAATTGATTACTTCTATTCTAATAATTTTAAGAAACATTTGTGTGTTAAAAATGCCTAACAAACTTGTATAATCTATTTCCATGAACTTCAAAAATACATACATACCCCACTAGACACGGCACTATGGGTTTCTTCACGGTACCAAACCAAAAACAGATTTAATGCGTCGCTCAGTTATATATAGAGCCATATCATCGTAGAATGCTCTGCCACCAGAGGTTACTCAGGCAAAAAGGAAGTTTAGCTTTAAACTAGATACAAAAACATATTGTATCACAGCGCCTCTCCTCTTTCTACATTTCTAATTTAAATGTACTGTATATAAGAATATGGATATATGAATGTGTGTAAATAGTATTTTTCTTGTCTTTCCTATATACACCTTCGAAAGGTATTCAGACATCTTGACTTTTTCCACATTTTGTAACGTTACAGCCATATCCTAAAATTGATTAAATAAAAGAAAATCCTCAGCAATCTACACACAATACCCCATAATGACAAAGTGAAAACAGGTTTAGAGTTTCTGCAAATGTATTAAAAATAGAAAACATAAATACCTTATTTACATAAGTATTCAGACCCTTTACTATGAGACTCGAAATTGAGCTTATGTGCATCCTGTTTCCATGAATCATCCTTGAGATGGTTATACAACTTGATTGGAGTCCACCTGTGGTAAATTCAATTGATTGGACATGATTTGGAAAGACACACCTGTCCATACAGTGGCAAGAAAAAGTATGTGAACCCTTTGGAATTACCTGGATTTCTGCATAAATTCATCATACAATTTGATCTGATCTTCATCTAAGTCACAACAATAGACAAACACAGTCTGCTTAAACTAATGACACACAAACAATTATATGTTTTCATGTCTTTATTGAACACATAATGTAAACATTCACAGTGTAGGGTGGGGAAATTATGTAAACCCTTGCATTTAATAACTAGTTGACCCACCTTTGGAAGCAATAACCTCAACCAAACTGTTTCTGTAGTTGCGGATCAGACCTGCACAACGGTCAGGAGGAATTTTGGACCATTCATCTTTACAAAACTGTTTCAGTTCGACAATATTCTTAGGATGTCTGGTGTGAACCGCTCTCGAGGTCATGCCACAGCATTTTAAAATCAGATTGAGGTCAGGACTCTGACTGGGCCACTCCAGAAGGACTATTTTCTTCTGTTGAAGCCATTCTGTTATTGATTTACTGCTGTGTTTTGGTTCGTTGTCCTGTTGGGTCATCCAACTTCTGTTGAGCTTCAATTGGCGGACAGATAGCCTAACATTCTCCTGCAAAATGTCTTGATAAACTTGGGAATTCATTTTTCAGTCGATGATAGCAAGCTGTCCAGGCCCTGAGGCAGCAAAGCAGCCCCAAACCATGATGCTCCCTCCACCATACTTTACAGTTGGGATGAGGTTTTGTTGTTGGTGTGCTGTGCCTTTTTTTCTCCACACACAGTGTTGTGTGTTCCATCCAAACAACTCAACTTTAGTTTAATCTGTCCACAGAATATTTTGCCAGAAGCGCTGTGGAACATCCAGGTGCTCTTTTGCGAACTTCAGGCGTGCACCAATCTTTTTTTTGTACAGCAGTAGCTTCTTCCGTGGTGTTATCCCATGAACACCATTCTTGTTTATCGTAGACTCGTCAACAGAGATGTTAGCATGTTCCAGAGATTTATGTAAGTCTTTAGCTGACACTGACAGGATTCTTCTAAACCTCTTTTAGCATTCTGCACTGTGCTCTTGCAGTCATCTTTGAAGGATGGCCACTCGTAGGGAGAGTAGCAACAGTGCTGAACTTTCTCCATTTATAGACAATTTGTCTTACCGTGGACTGATAAACATCAAGGCTTTAAGATATACTTTTGTAACCCTTTCCAGCTTTATGCAAGTCAACAATTCTTAATATTAGGTCTTCTGAGATCTTTTGTTCGAGGCATGGTTCACATCAGGCAATGCTTCTTGTGAATAGCAAACACAAATATTGTGAGTTTTTTTATAGGGCAAGGCAGCTCTAACCAATATCTCCAATCTCGTCTCATTGATTGGACTCCAGGTTAGCTGACTCCTAACTCCAATTAGCTTTTGGAAAAGTCATTAGCCTAGGAGTTCACATACTTTTTCAAACCAACACTGTGAATGTTTAAATTATGTATTCAATATTGACAAGAAAAATACAATAATCTGTGTGTTATCAGTTTAAGCACACTGTGTTCGTCTGTTGTTGTGACTAAAATGAAGATCAGATCAAACTTTGACTAATTTATGCAGAAATCCAGGTAATTCCAAAGGGTTCACATACTTTTTTCTTGCCACTGTATAAGGTCCCACAGTTGACAGTGCATGTCACAGCAAAAACCAAGCCATAAAGTCGAAGGAATTGTCCTTAGAGCTTTGAGACAGGATTGTGTCGAGGCACAGATCTTAGGGAAGGGTACAAAAAAATGTCTGCAGCATTGAAGGTCCCCACGAACACAGTGGCCTCAATCATTCTTAAATGGAAGATGTTTGGAACCACCAAGACTCTTTCTAGAGCTGGCCGCCCGGCCAAACTGAGCAATCGGGGGAGAAGGGCCATGGTCAGGGAGGTGAACAAGAACCTGTTGGTCACGCTGACAGAGCTCTGGAGTTCCTCTGTGGAGATGGGATAACTTTTCAGAAGAACACCATCTCTGCAGCACTCCACTAATCAAGCCTTTATGATAGTGGTCAGACAGAAGCCACTCCTCAGTAAAAGGCACATGACAGCCCGCTTGGAGTTTTCCAAAAGGCACCTAAAGACTCTCAGACCATGAGAAAGGTCTGATGAAACCAAGATTGAACTCTTTGGCCTGAATGTCAAGTATCACTTCTGGAGGAAACCTGGCACCATCCCTACAGTGAAGCATGGTGGTGGCAGCATCATGCTGTGGGGATGTTTTTCAGCGGCAGGGACTGGGAGACTAGTCAGGATTGAGGGAAGGGTGGAGCAAAGTACAGAGAGATCCTTGATGAAAGCCTGCTCCAGAGTGCTCAGGACCTCTGACTGGGGCGAAGGTTCACCTTCCAACAGGACAATGACCCTAAGCACACAGCCAAGAGAACGCAGGAGTGGCTTTGGGACAAGTCTCTGAATGTCCTTGAGTGGCCCAGCCAGAGCCCGGACTTGGACCCGATAGAACATCTCTGGAGAGACCTGAAAATAGCTGTGCAGCAACGCTCCCCATCCAACCTGACAGAGCTTGAGAGGATCTGCCAAGCTTGTAGTCTGATACCCAAGAAGACTCAATGCTGTGATCACTGCCAAAGGTGCTTCAACAAAGTACTGAGTAAAGGGTCTGAATAATTATGTAAATGTAATATTTCAGTATTTTTATTTGTAATAAATTAGCAACAATTAAAAAAAAAAAAACGTTTTTTGCTTTGTCATTTTGGGGTATTTTGTGTAGATTGATGTGGGGGAAAAAAACATTTAATCAATTTTAGAATAAGGCTGTAACTTAACGTAACAAATTGTGGAAAGAGTCAAGGGGTCTGAATACCTGTTATTATTAATATATATTTATTGATTTAATGAGATATCTTATGTTGTTCTTGTCTGTTACTGTTCTGTACTTTGTCATGTATTTGTACGTTTTATGTGGACCCAATCAAGAGTAGCTGCTACACGTGCAGTAGCTAATGGGGATCCTAATAAACTTAACTAAACCATTGTATATCATCCTCCATCCCCCAGTTATGGGAATCTTTCTCCAGATAACTATTTTGGCTGATAGGAAACAAGTGTTTTGCAACAGAGTAGAGTGAGGGTACTCCAGTTTAAACACACATGTGTACTGTGGTATCCAGGCCATTGACCGATAGAGAACTCTGAGTGAAGAGATCTGGGAAAAGGGCGTGTTTGTATGAGGTTGTATTAATGCTCTCTTGTGTTTAGTATCTCATGAACTCATGTAGTACATAAATCAGGTAATTAGCAGTGGTTTATTATTATGTGTATGCCAAATAATTTCCATTTTAAATAACAAACATCTCAGGAGACACATAGGCAAGAGTAGCCCCAAAAAAGATCAGCCCCCCCAAAAAACTAAACAACAAACTTGCTAGATACCAGGGTTGAGGTCCATTTTGAATTGAGTTGCGAATTGCTCTTTAATACCAATTCAATTCTTGAATTTAATTTGAATTGGCCACACCACACAGGAGGCAGAATTTGAATTGAATTTGAATTATAGGAAGTACAATTTAATTCAATGAAATTCCATGAAATTCAAATGGCTTATTTATTCTACACATCACTATACAAATGCTTATTATGACATCATGTATGGATACCAATTCCATGTAACGTATGGTTGAAACATTTAATTTTAAAAACATTCTCCTAAAACTATATTAAATCCCTACAGTGGCATGTTTTACAGTGGCCTATTCTAAGAACATATTGTGGGTTGTCTATAATAATTTATAATTCCCTTAATGTTTTAAATATCAGGAAATATAAGTTTCCCAGAATGCATTAGATCAAAAACTGGAGTATGAAAGGGAACAATGATCTCATGACAATGAAAAAAACTGTTAGAAATATTTAATATTTGAAATGGTATGTGTATGCTTTGCATTAATTGGCAGATACAAATCTGATAAAATATTTGTCAAATTAATGATATGTTTCATGTCTCAGTTGAATTGGTTTGAATTAAATAATGTTTCCTTCCATTCAAATTCTGCTTCTTGTGGGGTGGGGCCAACTCAAATGCAATGGTTCAATGGAATTAAATTGAGAAATTCCGAATTGACCACAACCCTGCTCGATACCAGTCAAGTAACTAGCAAACTAGTGATGTTATGCGTGTTGAGGCTTTGCATCAAGTTTCCTCACTTGATCTCAGAAATAAGATATTATGCAGAGCAAGTCAGAGCTGACTGATTCAGCACCTGCTACATCTCTACATAAAAAATTGTCATAGCCTCAGGTGCTATTTCAATAGGCATATGACTTAATTTTAGGACCCCAGGGCCTAAAATTTGCTGGTCAAAGTATTACTTTCATTGAGTGAAGATGAGCTGCAATACTGCCGTCGTTGATCATTATTTTCATGTGATCAGTCTTTTTTCCTACTTTCAACATCTATCTCAAAGTTATCATTTTATCATTACTAAAACACAGCACCTTAAATTCCACTGAAAGGTGTCCTCATCAATTAAGCTTTAACTTACACTGTCACACACACCAAGTTGAAACAGAAGAATGTATTGAGATTTTATCAAATCTCTAATCTCAGTGTTGGAATTCATCCAAGAAGTGATATGCTCTAACATAATTACAGTAAACACGGGATTTAAATACAGACCGCTTAAACTGTCTACATAAACAGCATTTTCCACATCCACTTAATACCTTTTGAATTGATAATGGTAACAACCCGTTTGTAAACCTCTAATTGGACGAAGCCTTCCTATAGTTCACTCTGTTGTATCATCCCACATCATAAAACACAAATCCAAACCAGTCTGGAAAAATAAATTCTGTGCAGCATCTCAGCATGAATCTTAGCAGGATATTAGTTTCTAACTTTAATTTAATAAACACATTCAACAATACCTGAAAGTCAAACACCCACTCACCTTTGCTTGTGCCATTGTGGAGATGGCACAGAAAAGTATTTGTCCTCTGCCTGGTCTGTTTACATCAGTGGTTCTCAATCCTGGTCCTGGGGACCAAAAGGGGTGGACATTTTTGTTTTAGCCCTAGCACTACACACCTGATTCAAATCCTCAAAGCCTTTTGATGAGTTGATAATTTGAATCAGCTGTGTAGTGCTAGGGCAAAAACAAAAATGTGCATCCCTTTGGGTCCCCAGGACCAGGATTGAGAACCAGCGGTCTACATCATCTTAATCTCTTTTACTCACATCCCTCATTTCCCTAATTTTGCTTGAGCAGTGAATATAATCAGACATCATACCAATTTTAGAATACATGCAAGTGTATATGCAAAATCCCAAATTATGATTCATTTTCATGACCTGAAACATCCTTGAGGGGCCCAGTTTGCAGATAGCTTTTCTTTTTGCAAGGCTGTCCATAATTTGTGAGAGAACCTGTCTTCTCTTAAGAATGAATGTTTTGCTTTTTAAAAGTATGATGATTCAAAGGTTATTTGAGGTACTCCATGCCACAAGGTTCATTAAATAACAGTAGCCTTGACATTTGGAAAACCAGTCTTCTGACTGAGGTAAAATACAAAAACTGGCTAGTACCAACCATTGGATAGATTGGGCTAAACCAGTGGTATGTTATAATTGTAGCATACTCTTAAGACAGTGAGAATTTCCCAATAAGGTTGCCATTGGAGACCTATATCATATATTTTTACCAGTTTTATTGACCTGGTGCAATGTTAGGTAAGTTGGTGTATGCCATGTCGATTTAGGTCACTTTTATGCCGTCAAGTTGTTGCACAGACAACTGAACTGTACAGGAATGCTGAACAAATTGGGAGCCACAGGGGCAGGGTTGGTTCACAGTGTTAAGCTGTTGCCATTTAAGTCTCTGGAGCAAACAGATCCTAATGGTTCCCAGCTCCTCACCACAATGATGGCTCATCTCACTTCTTTTATGTATATTTTAACATAAAACAGCCATTCTGAGAAGTGGGAGGATATTTAAAATGAGCTAAATGGGGTTCTGCATCAATTGTAGGCTACCGCATGAAATTGAATGGGTGAATTACAATGTGCTCAAAAGGGGCCAGAAGTAATATGTTCATCATGTTTAATAATTTTAATGGCCATAGTAGAACAGAACATCCGTACACCGCCAGATGTTTGTTCAATTGAAACTCTCATTTTAGTTGTTCGGTTTTACAACCATTTGGACTAATGATTACACCCCACTGTTGGCATGCACATTTCAAACAACCCAGTCACACCTGAGGCACAGTAATCACAGCAATAAAAAGCAATTTCTTGAGATCATGTGCAGGGAACAGATGGTATAGATTTTTTTTTTTTTTAGAAATGTCTGAAATTCCTTTAGCCTATTACCAGGACTGCAACTTTTATTTGACAAATAACCAAAATATGTTATACAGTTTAGAATATTTAACATTCAGTGCACACATAATGGAACAATACAAAGAAAGAGACAGAATATCAACATTAATTGATTTATTAGTCTTAGTTATTAATTTATTAGTCAACATAAAGACATGAGTACATCTGGTTGACATGGTATCATCACATAGGCATAATGCAACATCTAACATTATAATAAATACATAGACTACTGAGCATGTCACGAATAATGGGTTGTATCAATTGAAAATGTAGGCACTGCACAAAACAAAACTACACAAAAGTGAATATAATTCGATATTATTTCGTAATCCCAACCATGCCATCGGAGTATTACTGGTTAAATAGTTCAGACGAGTTCGCAAATGTGTTTTTGCATGACTACTTTCATTAGAAAGTTATGAAGAACTAGCTACTAAGATTCAGCAGCATGTCGACGTTGACAAATGCCTTCTACATATGGCTACTTCTCAATGACAAATATTGCCTAAAACGAGGACTAAACTGGCGCGTGCGCAATACCAAGGCCCGAGTCCCCGATACAAGATGGCGGAGAAGGTGGAGAGGCAGGTCCGGATTGAATAGAGCAAAGGCTATACAAGGTTCCCAACAAACCTCTATAAGGTAAGGGGAATAACCACATTAGCGCTATAGGAAGGCCATGGGCAGGTGGCGGAACATGCAGGGTATCATATGATCCACTCAAAATGTACACGCATTGTCAATGCACGAAATAAACAAACAATATTGTCTGCAAGGGTTGCTATGACTCGGTATCGCGCGCCATCTTGTCTCAACCAAAGTGCGCGCCTACATATTTGTATGTGTTTCAAGTAAAAGGGGTTCAGATACGCCTATTTTGACAGCATATACCTGGTACCCTTACTAATTCTCGTCATTTATATGTACCAATAACCCCATTTCGTACAGTATCCTACCGTATTGTATCTGTTTTCCACGTATCCCTTACTTGGGTTCCAAGATGCTGCCATTGCCTTTTATTGTGTAGCGCAGCTACCAGATGTTCTCCCCTCCTTTGTGTTTGTTTTCGGGCGGTGTAGCAGGCGCATGCGTGTCCTTTTGCTAATTTATGTACGATAAAGATAAACGCATCTGCAAGATGTCAATTTGAAGTGTTATGCTAATCAAAATGACATAAAATTAATAATGAAACACTAGGTACTAAAATGTATAGGTATAGCTAGACAGTTAACTATCTAGCTACATGTTTTATACATACATTCATGTTAAGGTAGATAGTTTAACTTCACCATCGTAATCCCCACTGCTGGTATCACTCTGCTCGTTCGGAGGGAGTTGACGCAGATTATGCCGGTGCACTGTTGCCAATAACACATTGTGGAAGTACAGCATAATCTATCAAACTACTGTTACCCCTCTAGAAGCACTAGTCTGGCTAATTACTCTTGTGCGCTCGCTACGGGTCTGGATGAATGGGTTCTATCATTCATTCATTGAATGATTACCACTAGTAGGCTACCATTCACTCCAGACTATAACAGCAGAATTGTCAGGACGATCAAGAGGTCTTGCTTGTTGAATAGTAACCACAATGAAATGATATGGCCAAGCGAAAAATCCTTGGAACGCTGTGATGGCGGCGAGTAGGCTAGTGAGGATGCGGCGGTTGGAGAAGCAACATAAGTGCTGTAATGCGATCAATATGGACGATCGTTCTGAGGATATGGTCAAGAAACTGAATGGTCTGTAATGGAAAGTAAGAGGAAAAGGAGACCATGCTACTTACTGAAAGCAGTGGCGCTTCTGGTGAAGAGAGTGTAAAGGTATGATGGTGTTTGTGACCCCAGGGCCTAATTTACAGGACTACACCAAATCTTGCCTCAGGACCTGCAAACCGGTGACCCCCATCATATGCTAGCAAAAACGGCGAACAGCGTTGTTAGGGTTTGGCTGGGGTAGGCCGTCATTATAAATACGATTTTGTTCTTAACTGACTTGCCTAGTTAAATATAGGTTCAATACAAATATTTAAAAATCAGGTGAATGACAAGGAAAAGTAATGAACATAATACAATTAATAGATTAAATTGACATTTGTTTTGGTCACTGGTCACACTACCCCAAAATGTCGAAGTTGAATTGTTTTCTTTTTTCTCTCACAAATTAGTAAAAAATGAAAAGCTGAAATGTCTTGAGTCATTAAGTATTAAACCCCATTGTTATCAATCAAATGTATTTATAAAGCCCTTCTTACATCAGCTGACGTCACAAAGTGCTGTACAGAAACTCAGCCTAAAACCCCAAACAGCAAGCAATGCAGGTGTAGAAGCATGGTGGCTCTGAAAAACTCCCTAGAAATGCCTGAACCTAGGAAGAAACCTAGAGAGGAATCAGGCTATGAGGGGTGGAGATTATAACAGAACATGGCCAAGATGTTCAAGTGTTCATAGATGACCGTCAGGGTCAGATGATGATAATAATAATCAGTGATTGTATGGCAAGCCTAAATACATGTGCATGGACTCACTTTTTGCAATAATAGTGTTTAACATGACGTTACTTTTTTAGATGATTACCTCATCTCTGTACCCCACACATACAATTATCTGTAAGGTCCCACAGTCTAGCAGTGAATTTCACCATGGATTCAACCACAGAGCTTTTCCAATGCCTCTCAAAGAAGGCCACCTATCGGTAGATGGGTAAAAAAAAAAAATGAAGCAGACATTAAATATCCCTTTGAGCATGGTGAATTTATTAATTACACTTTGGATGGTGTATCAATACGCCTAGTCACTACAATGATACAGGCGTCCTTCCTAATTCAGTTGCCAGAGAGGAAGAAAACCGCTCAGGGATTTCACGTTGGGGCCAATGGTGACTTTAAAACAGTTGCAGAGTTTAATGGCTGTGATCGGAAAAAACTGAGGTTAGATCAACATTGTAGTTACTCAACAATACTAACCTAATTGACAGAGTGAAAAGAAGGAAGCCTGTACAGAATAAAAATATTCCAAAACATGCATCCTGTTTGCAACAAGGCACTAGTAATTAGTAAGTAATACTCACTAGTAAGTAATACTGCAACAAACAAAGTAATACATTTTGTCCTGGTTACAAAGTGTTATGTTTGGAGCAATCCAATACAACACATTACTAAACCTGGGGAGTTTTTCAGGATAAAAAAGAAACAAAAGAACTAAGCACAGGCAAAATCCTAGTGGAAAACCTGGTTCAGTGTACTTTCCACCAGACACAGGGTGATGAATTCACCTTTCAGCAGGACAATAACCTAAAACAAGGTCAAATCTACACTGGATTTGTTTACGAAGAAGACAGTAAATGTTCCTGAGAGGCCGAGTTACATAAATCTATGGAAAGACCTGGAAATGGTTGTCTAGCAATGATTAACAACCAATTTGACAGAACTTAAAGAATTTTGAAAATAATAATGGGCAAATGTTGCACAATCTAGGTGTGGAAAGCTCTTAGTCTCACAGCTGCAATCACTGCCAAAGGAGCTAATACAAAGTATTGATTCAGGGGTGTGAATATTTATGTAAATGAGATATTTATGTATTTAATTTTCAATGAATTTGCAAACATTTCTAAAAACATATTTTCACTTTGTCATTATGGTGTATTGTGTGTAGATGGGTGAGAGAAATATATATTTAATACGTTTTGAATTGAGTCTGTAACGCAATAAAATGTGGAATAAGTCAAGGGGCATGAATACTTTCTGAAGGCACTATAATTGAAAGAGGAAGTGTAAACTCTAACAGCCTATTAGATAGTAGGGGGGTCAATAGGTACGTATTGGTATATTATTTTTGACGATGTAGCTTATCGTTTTGACAACATCGCAAAAAATGTTTGCCACCATTTGCTGTACCTGCAGCAAAACTCCAGTCTTTTTCCTTCATAGCTTGTTCTCCATCTTCTTTGTAAATAGGGTGCCGCTTTTTCCCCCAGCACTTTTATTTCGATGACTGATTAACTCGTTTTCTCATGACTCTCTTATCCCTCTGCAGCAGACATATAGTGAGCAATATGTTGGGAACATAGAATCAAAATACATTTAGAATTGTGAGAATTGCAGTACACATCGTATCGGCACCTAAGTATCGTGCAGGCCTCGCAATTCCCAGCCCTATTCGATAGAAAGGTAACTCCTAACACATTTTTGCTAATTGCAGCTGTTTAGCTGGTTTAACAAAGGTTAGCCATGTATTGGCACACATTTATTAAGTCAAGGAAGCTTACCAGCAGCCAGCAGCACTTTCTGCGACTGGTACTCGCGGGTGCTTTTTCAAACGTATGTCAGATAGTCCAGTGAGTGCAATTAGCTCCAATGAGTCTAATTTGCTCAATATTAGGAGTTGAGAAGTGAAGTTGACATCATTAGAACGATATTCTCCTCTTTTTCTACTGTAGGTATGGAATACAAATTCATTTGTTACTAGCTATATTCATAAAACCAAAAAATGTATAATTTTCGGTGGATGCCAGGTGCAGAGAGAGGCCCAGAGATATAGAATCAATGTCTCATATGCAGACGCTGTAAGACTGATTGGTGGAACGACTAGGCGGACTGATGGAGCTACCCCTGCTGCTCCCTTAGTACAGTTCCTTCAGAAAGTTGTGTTACAGCCTGAATTCAAAATTGTTTAATAGATTTTTTTTCTCACCTATCTACACACACTACCCCATAATGACAAAGTGAAAACAATTTTGTAGAATTTCTTGCGAATTTCTTGAAAATAAAATACAGATATCGAATTTACATAAGTATTCACACCCCTGAGGCAATACATGTTAGAATCACCTTTGGTAGCGATTACAGCTGTGAGTATATTTCAGGTTAAATCGCTAATAGCTTTGCACACCTGGATTGTACAATATTTGCACATTATTATTTTTTAAATTCTTCAAACTCAGTCAAGTTGGTTGTTAATCATTTCTAGACAGACATTTTCAAGTCTTGCCATAGATTTTCAAGTCGGTTTAAGTCAAAACTGCGACTAGGCCTCTCAGGAACATTCAATGTCTTCTTGGTAAACAACTCCGATCCAGGTTTTCCTCTAGGATTTTGCCTGTGCTTGGCTCTGATCATTTATTTTTAATTCTAAAAAACTCCCTAGTCTTTGCCGATGACAAGCATACCCGTAAGATGATGCAGCCACCACCATGCTTGAAAATATGAAGAGTGGTAGTCAGTGATGTTGTTTTCGATTTGTCCCAAACATAAGGCTTTGTATTCTGGACACATGCATGTTTTGGAATATTTTTTATTCTGTACAGGATTTATTCTTTTCGCTCTGTCATTAAGGTTAGTATTTTGGAGTAACTACAATGTTGTTGATCTATCCTCAGTTTTCCCCTATCACAGCCATTTAACTATAACCGTTTTAGTCACCATTAGCCTCATGGTGAAATCCCTGAGCGGTTTCCTTCCTCTCCAGCAACAGAGTTAGGAACGACGCCTGTATCTTTGTGGTGACTTGGTGTATTGACACACCATCCAAGTGTAATTAATAACTTCACCTTGCTCAAAGGGATATTCCGGAATTTATTTGGTCTTGCTATAACAAAGGGGTTGAATACTTGTTGACTCAACACATTTCAGCTTTTCATTTTGAATCAATTTGTAAACATTTCTAAAAACAATTCCACTTTGACAGTATGGGTTATTGTGTGTGTAGGCAAGTGACACAAAATCTCATTGAAATCCATTTTAAATTCAGGCTGTAACAAAATGACTACACGGACTATCTGCATTGACCCTTCTATTTTATTAAATGTTTTGCTCTCTCTATCCACACGTATACTGACACTTCAACACACACACGCACATTCATACTGACTCTACACACATGCACATACAATCATCATACATGCTGGTGCTGCTACTCTGTTTATTATATCTCTTGACGTCTAGTCAACTTACCCTTATACATATCTAACCCTACCACTCCAGTATCCCTGCACATTGTAAATATGGTATTGGTACTGACCCTGGAACTGACCCTGTTACATAGCTTACTTATTTTCTGGTGTTCTTATTTCTGTTTCTTGTGTGTTTTTTGTTCTACTTTTATTTAAAAATGTTATATTTTTATAGTACTACTGATATTGATTATTGCATTGCTGGGGAATACCATTAAGAAAGGCATTTCACTGTACTAGTGCAGTGCACTGAATAAAAACTTAACTTGAAATAACCTTTCCAATGAAAGCTATGAAGTAAATTTTATCTACTCGAATTGTCGAAAGCAGAAATGCCGGCAACAGAGTTTAGGTGTAACAGATGTTACTGTCAACATGATTTTTTAACATGCTGAATAATCCTAAAGGTGGATTGTCTCAGCATGAAAGAATAACATTTTGATGGGGTTTTCGGTATGGGGGAGGGTTTGTTAGTAGGGATTTTAGTTAAAAAAAAATCTTAGTAATACAGAATTAAGCAAAACATGATTGATCGCACACTCCAGCATAGTAGGTGGCGGCATGCACCTTAAACGATTGTTTGCGGACCGCCATTATAGCATAGAAGGTCTTGCTTGATCCCTTGAATGAAAATCTTATTTCGGAAAGCATGTCAAATCACCACCTGGGTACCTTGGAGATTATGGAACATCTTTACATTTTTATCACATTTAATAATAGTAAACGGCTAGGTTCATTGCTCTGTCATTTGAAAAGTACACAGTATATCAGTTGAAGTCGGAAATTTTCATACACTTAGGTTGGAGTCATTAAAACTACTTTTTCAACCACTCCACAAATTTCTTGTTAACAAACTATAGTTTTGGCAAGTCGGTGAGGACATCTACTTGTTTACAGACAGATTATTTCACTTATAATTCACTGTCACAATTCCAGTGGGTCAGAAGTTTACATACACTAAGTTGACTGTGCCTTTAAACAGCTTGGAAAATTCCAGAAAATGTCATGGCTTTAGAAGCTTCTGATAGGCTAATTGACATATTTTGAGTCAATTGGAGGTGTACTTGTGGATGTATATCAAGGCCTACCTTCAAACTCAGTGCCTCTTTGCTTGATATCATGGTAAAATCAAAAGAAATCAACCAAGACCTCAGAAAAACAATTGTAGACCTCCACAAGTCTGGTTCATCCTTGGGAATAATTTCCAAACGCCTGAAGGTACCACGTTCATCTGTACAAACAATAGTACGCAAGTATAAACACCATGGGACCACGCAGCCGTCATACTGCTCAGGAAGGAGACGCGTTCTGTCTCCTAGAGATGAACGTACTTTGGTGCGAAAAGTGCAAATCAATCCCAGAACAGCAAAGGACTTTGTGAAGATGCTGGAGGAAACAGGTACAAAAGTATATCTTTCCACAGTGAAGCGAGTCCTATATCAACATAACCTGAAAGGCCGCTCAGCAAGGAAGAAGCCACTGCTCCAAAACCGCCATAAAAAAGCCAGACTATGGTTTGTAACTGCACAGGAGGGACTGGTGCACTTCACAAAATCGATAGCATCATGAGAAAAGAAATGTATGTGGATATATTGAGCAACATTTCAAGACATCAGTCAGGAAGTTAAAGCTTGGTTGCAAATGGGTCTTCCAAATGGACAATGACCCCAAGCATACTTCCAATGTTGTGTCAAAATGGCTTAAGGCCAACAGAGTCAAGGTATTGGAGTGGCCATCACAAAGCTCTGTCAGGAGGAATGGGCCAAAATTCACCCTACTTATTGTGGGAAGCTTGTGGAAGGCTATCTGAAATGTTTGACCAAAGTTAAACAATTTAAGGGCAATGCTACCAAATACTAATTGAGTGTATGTAAGGTTCTGACCCACTGGGAATGTGATGAAATAAATAAATGCTGAAATAAATCATTCTCTCTGCTATTATTCTTACATTTCACATTCTTAAAATAAAGTGGTGATCCTAACTGACCTAAGACAGGGAATTTTTACGAGGATTAAATGTCAGGAATTGTGAAACACTGAGTTTAAATGTATTTGGCTAAGGTGTATGTAAATTTCTGACTTCAACTGTATGTATATGTTAGGTAAGGCTGCAGTCAGTTAGTTGTAATTTCAGATAGAGCAAACATTTGCATATATTTTTGTTAACTACACGTGACAACTCCGCCTTTCCTATTCATAATATAATTTAATCCAATGTTTGAGTTTAACCTTAATATTTGTTACTTATTCTGTCTTTTCTCGGGATGAAACTGGAATTGCAACCAGCTTTGTATGGCTTGTTTTTAGAAAGGGCGATATTTTGAAAATGGTTCCATTATCAATTGACTGAAAGTGAGAGGTTGTAATCTGGATTTCATTTATTTCCCTTATAAAGGCCATTTTTTTGAACAATGGGTGAGCTTTTCTTACTAATCTACTGGAGAAATAGTTTTGGTTTAAGTATAACTTTTGTATGACTGATGCTTTTAGTAAGAGGTTTAATGCTTGAATATTTAATAATTTTTGCCCCCCGAACTCATTCATTATATAAATAAGCACGTTTAATTTTGTCTGGCTTGCCGTTCCTAATAAAGGAAAATGTATTTCAGCTCATATCATTTTATAAACTAATTATTTGGCATAGGCAGGGCCATAAAATGGGTAAACTGGCATATGACTAAATAATTAATCAGGGTGATTTTTCTACAAATAGACAGGTATTTATCTTTCTATGGTAGTAAGCAAGATCTTATCTATTTTTGCTAACTGTCTATTGAAATTTGTTGTGAGTTAATTTATTTCTTTAGGGATATGAATACTGATGTCTGTCATTGTTGCTGTTGTAGAATATACTGGGACCTGGACATTCAGACAAACGCAGTGATCAGAGAGCGAGCCCCCGCCAACCATCTACCTCCCCACCCGGAGATTGAGCTCCAACGCGCCCAGCTCACCACCAAGCTACGGCAGCACTACCAAGAGCTCTGCTACCAACGAGAAGGTAAATTACCCACACAACTGGCGTTGTCAAGTCAAACTTTGCTTTAAATGAAAATTATTGCTTTTCTTACCTTTTTTAATGACTTACTTTTCAAGGTGCCTCCCCATTATGCTGTCAGATGTTTGCTTTCTAGATGAGCTTGAGGTGTCTGTCTGAAAACAGTTCTAAGGTGTCATTTTTATTTTATTTTTTACAACGCTCAACATTTTTTTAAGCCATTGTTGTCACTCACCACCCCTGGTCCTGGAGTGCCATAGGGTGAGCAGATTTTTACTCCAGCCCAGGGTCACGTTCATTAGTAGTAGGCTGTCATTGTAAATAATAATTTGTTTTTTTAAACTGACTTGCCTAGTTAAATAAAGGTTACATAATAATAATGATTATTAGGCACCAAACAGAAGACAACGGACTGAAATGAAGGGACTAGCTGAACTTTTACAATAAGCAACGCTCATTTTCATTTTACGTTGTGAAATGGATTCAAATGTTTTCCCTAATTTATGACCTGGTGAACACAACTCCGGTGTTCCTATACTCGGCTGACGTCAACCTTGATGATAAATGGCCTTTCCCCCTCTCTAATAGGTATCGAGCCCCCACGGGAGTCTTTCAACCGCTGGCTGCTGGAGCGCACGGTGCTGGACAAAGGGCCTGACCCCCTACTGCCCAGCGATTGTGACCCCAATCATCTCCCGGTCCATGTTCAAAGAGGTCATGAACGACATCCCCATCAGGTCAGTGGGAAAGGGAATCTGTACCAGTCCTGGCTTCAAATCTGTGCTTGATTGATCTTTCCTGGCGCAAAGGAACCAATGGAATAGACCCACAACTGCAAACCCCGCCCATTGGACACACCATGCTGGCTCAATCAAACGCTCAATGTATTTGAAAGATGTCAAATATAATATTTGAACGAAGACCTGTACATACCAATTATACTATATTCTTTAATTAACGTCTGTATGGCTTGATTCAATACAGTAAATTACGTTGTCTGATGTTGCACAAGGAGCTCGTGAAAAATGAGTGCGTCAGTCTGGTGCAATTTTGTTGCATGTGAAATGTCGTCTTAGCAATTCATTCAATTTATGGTTAATTTGGACAACAGTGGCTCCTCTCAACACTTTTTCATTTACTACTATTTTGTCATTTCTTATGCCAGGTTGTCCCGCATCAAGTACAAAGAGGAGGCCCGGAAGCTCTTATTCAAATACGCTGAAGCTGCCAAGAAAATGATTGACTCGAGGTAGGTGTTTCTGGCACACTATAATTAATTTTTACAAATTCCCTTTTTATATGGCCTGATATTCTTTGATGTCACTCCCAAGTATGACGTTATAGAAGCTGTCTTAAAGAATTCGGCCGATAAGTTATATAACTCAAGTGATGGCTCAGCATTTTTTAAGACCACCGCTTTGACTGCAAGATTCAGCTCATAACTTAAAAAGCAACACAATGTCTCAGTATTTCGGCATCCTACATAGAAAGCTTTTATAGACCTGAAGCAGAAACCCGCAGCTTCTGGGTTTGCACTCTAATGCTAAACCAAAACCGTCCCTTCTCTTTCTCCAACTGTCTTGACTGAGTGGCAGCTTGGATAGATTGGAGAAAAACTGAAGAGAAAAAGAAAGCATTTAAATGGGAGATTGATTGGGCTCGTTGAGTGTCTCTTTGGTTTGAAATGCTTTGTCTTGCTTGGAGAATGACCGGTGTGTTTTATGTCCTGTTAGAAACGCCACACCAGACAGCCGGAAGGTTGTGAAATGGAATGCGGAGGACACCATGAACTGGCTACGGAGAGACCACTCAGCCAGTAAAGAAGACTACATGGTATGTGTGTGGTCAAGGAGTAGAGTTTGTGTGTGTGTGTGTACTCGCGTGTAGTTGAGTAGTAGATTGTGTGGTTTAGAAGTGCGGCGAACTGTATGTTTGTGGCAAAAAAAAATATCCATTGCTGTATAAATTCACCTCAATGGAAAGTACACTGACATGTATCTGTTGAAAATCAGATCCTAAAACAAGTTTTTCCCTCAGGATCGTCTGGAGCACTTGCGGAAACAGTGTGATCCCCATGTAACGGCAGTAGCCAAAGACTCTGTGGAGGGAATTTGTACAAAGATCTACCACATCTCAGTAGAGTACGTGCGACGTATTCGCCAGGCCCACCAGACCCTGCTGAAGGACTGCAACATCACGGGTGAGACGTGCTAGCTAGCTAAATCGCCTTAGACTCTGCACACTAGGCTAGACGCCATCCATTTAGCCCCACCCACGGTCTCTGTGACATGATTTTTTTTTTTAAATGCAGGGGGTGTATATGAAAGTATAATCTATAGCTTTGTAACGATTCACCTATACAAGTGCATTGGTCCGCGGACCCCAAACTGATCCAAATGTAGTATTCGCCTGTCAGAAAAATGATTAAAACGTTACGAATCGCCTGTTCACTACATGTTTTGGTTCATTTTCCATTTTTTTACCTTCCGAAAATACCTTTAATCTTTTCTGAAAATTGATACGTCCTCCTTCAGTATCGAACTGCATTGACAGTCATTAATTTACAATTTATTTTGCATGCTGAACAACCCCAGGCAATATCAGTAGACTAGTCAAACTGGGCACTATGCCCGGCTTCGCACGCTGGCTTCGCACACATGAGGAATGCCCCTGTTCCTGATCTTTCACATCTGCGCGGCACCTTCAGCATTCAAATTCTAAAATGGCTTCCTTGATATTAGGTTTTATTAGTTGAGTGACAACCTATATAATTTGCTAGGTTATTGTTATCTATGCGATGTTGAATATCTTGTTTTACCGGAATATAGGTAAATTACCGGAGACTCAACTCTCATCTAGCTAAACCTGCCGAACGGGGCTTACAATAGATTTTAGTTTGATTGTTTAGTTTCGCCATCAGCGATAGTTTTGCTTTAAACAATCAGTGCCTTCAGAATGTGCTCATACCTCTTTACATTTTGTTGCTACAGCCTGAAATCCAAATGGATTAAATAAATAAAAAATGCTGACCCATCTACACACAATAACCCATAATGACAAAGGGAAAACATGTTTTTGGAAGATTTTGCCAATTTAGTGGGGGAAAAATAAAAAATAAACATATATACAGAAATATCTCATTTACATAAGTATTCATACCCCTGAGTCAATACATGTTAGAATCACCTCTGGCAGCGAGTTACAGCTGTGAGTCTTTCTGGGTAAGTATCTAAAAAATTTCCACACCTGGTGTCGGTTGGAAAGCAGACTGAACAACTGCCCGAGTTACACCAGGAACGCAAAATCCCTCCATCAGTGCTCAGACTGTCCGCAATAGGCTGAGAGACGCTGGACTGAGGGCTTGTAGGCCTGTTGTAAGGCAGGTCCTCACCAGACATCACCGGCAACAATGTTGCTTATGGGCACAACCACCGTCGCTGGACCAGATAGGACTGGCGGTTTTGTCTCACCAGGGGTGATGGTCGGATTTGTGTTTATCGTCGAAGGAATGAGCGTTACACCAAGACCTGTACTCTGGAGCGGGATCGATTTGGAGGTGGAGGGTCCGTCATGTCACAGCATCATCGGACTGAGCTTGTTGTCATTGCAGGCAATATCAACGCTGTGCGTTACAGGGAAGACATCCTTCTCCCTCATGTGGTACCCTCCCTGCAGGCTCATCCTGACATGACCTTCCAGCATGACAATGCCACCATCCATACTGCAAGTTCTGTGCGTGATTTCCTGCAAGACAGGAATGTGAGCCATGGCAGCAAAGAGCTTGGATCTCAATCCCATTGAGCACGTCTGGGACCTGTTGGATTGGAGGGTGAGGGCTAGAGCCATTCCCCCCAGAAATATCCGGGAACTTGCAGGTGCCTTGGTGGAAGAATGGGGTAACATCTCACAGCAAGAATTGGCCAATATGGTGCAGTCCATGAGGAGGAGATGCACTGCAGTACTTAATGCAGCTGGTGGCCACACCAGATACTGACTGTTACAGGGACACATTATTCCATTTCTGTTAGTCATATGTCTGTGTAACTTGTTCAGTTTATGTCTGTTGTTGAATCTTGTCATGTTCATACAAATATTTACACATGATATGTTTGCTGGAAATACACACACACACACACACACACACACACACACACACACACACACACACACACACAGTACCAGGAAAAAGTTTGGACACACCTACTCATTCCAGGGTGTCTATTTATTGGTACTATTTTCGACATTGTAGAATAATAGTGAAGACATCAACACTATGAAATAACAGATATGGAATCCTGTAGTAACCAAAAAATGTCGAACAAATCAAAATATATTTAATATTTGACATTCTTCAAAGTAGCCACCCTTTACCTTGATTACAAATTTGCACACTCTTGGCATTCCCTCAACCAGCTTCATGAGGTAGTCACCTGGAATCCATTTCCATTAACAGGTGTGCCTTGTTCAAAGTTCCTCCTTAATGCATTTGAGCCAATCAGTTGTGTTGTGACACGGTAGGGGTGGTATACAGGTAAAAGGCCAAGTCCATATTATGGCAAGAACAACTCAAATAAGCGAAGAGAAACAACAATCCATTAGTACTTTAAGACATGAAGGTCAGTCAATCTGGAAAATGTCAAGAAATTTGAAAGTTTCTTCAAATGCAGTTGCAAAAACCATCAAGCGCTATGATGAAACTGGTGCTCATGAGGACCGCCACAGGAAATGAAGACCCAGCATTACCTCTGCTGCAAAGGATAAGTTCATTAGAGTTACCAACCTCAGATTGCAGTCCAAATAAATGCTTCACAGAGTTCAAGTAACAGACACATCTCAACATCAACTGTTCAGAGGAGACTCAGAATCAGGCCTTCATGGTTGAATTGCTGCAAAGAAACCACTAAAGGACACCGATAAGAAGATACTTATTTGGGCCAAGAAACAAGAGCAATGGACATTAGAATGGTGGAAATCTCCTTTTGGTCTGTCCAAATGTGAGATTTTTGGTTCCAACCACTGTGTCCTTGTGAGACGCAGAGTGGGTGAACGGATGATCTCTGCATGTGTGGTTCCCACCTTGAAGCATGGAGGAGGTGGTGTGGGAGTGCTTTGCTGGTGACACTGTCTGTGATTTTATTTCGAATGTAAAGCACACTTAACCAGCATGGCTACCACACCATTCTGCAGCGATACGCCATCCCATCTGGTTTGCGCTTAGAGGGACTATCATTTGGTTTTTCAACAGGACAGTATCCCAAAACACATCCCCAGGCTGTGTAAAGGCTATTTGACCAAGTAGAGTGATGGAGTGTTGCATAAGATGACCTGGCCTTCACAATCACCCGACCTCAACCCAGTTGATATGGTTTGGGATGAGTTGGACCGCAGAGTGAAGGAAAAGCAGCCAACAAGTGCTCAGCATATGGGAACTCCTTCAAGACTGTTGGAAAAGCATTCCTCATGAAGCTGGTTGAGAGAATGCCAAGATGTCATCAAGGCAAAGGGTGGCTACTTTGAATAACCTTAACACTTTTTTTTTTACTACATGATGTGTTATGTCACAGTGTTGATGTCTTCACTATTATTTTACAATGTAAAAATAAAGAAAACCCTTTAATGAGGTGTCAACTTTTGAGTGTGTGTAACATTATTCAATTAGCACGCCCTTTGAAGAAGTTGCCTCTATTTTCCCTCCCGTGCGTGACATCGTCACCATTTCTATTCCAATGTATCTCAGAACTAATAGGATGTCCAACTTATATATATATTTTTAAATCAACCAGATTTTTTGTCTCACCTGTCCGTATATTGCTGCAGTGCTGACTGATCCGGGTCTTAAGGCTTCGACGGGTTTTCCCTATGTAAGACAGACCGCGGGGACATTTCAACATGTAAACAACATTGGTGGACATGCAGGTAATCAGGCCTTTGATCTTAAATCTTTGTCCTGTGCTGGGTAAATGAGTCACATTTTATACTTGGAACTGCCCAAGTACCCTTTCGAAAAGGATTCTCCCGGATGCACCCTGAATAGAACACTAGCATAGTTGCAGTCTAATTGCACTGTATGAAGGGAGTTTAAATATCTTTCTCACTTCCTCTCTCAGGGAGGAGATGTACTACAAGGCAGTTCACGGCACGGTGGTCATCTTTCTGCAGAATGACGCCGGCTTCACCAAGTGGGAGCATTGGGCTCCCCAGTTCCCTCCTCTGCGCTCACTATGCCCTCCCCAGCCAGTGCGGGGGTGTCGGGCAACAAAGACTCTACTGCCGCCAAGACGGCACCTGAGTGATCGGCCAGTTTGGACACATCACCCGCTAGCCAGGAAAACAGCAGTAGTTCTTGTAGTCCTCTGGAAAATACTACACCACCTTCCGAGGCAGCCAGCCTTTAAAAGCCGGGGAGGGGACATGGGTGAGAGTAATGTGCGTTTTGGGGATGGGGACCCTACAACTGGTGCTGAGAGAGTGTGGGGTGAGGATTTGGCCCTGGACTACTCGGGCGCTTGGGTAGCCTACGAAGGAGGGCCTCTCCCCTAAAATAGGTTTACTTTCTCTGCCTCGACTATTTAATATTAGTTCTACTAGGTTTTTATGATTCTGGTCGTTATTTACTATAGTATCTCTCGTTGCTTTTTATCAAGGTAGCTAGTGGTAGCGGTTTACTAGGATTTATTTTTCCATCATTGTTGCTGTCATTGTCAGTTATTATTGGGTAATTCTATTCCTTGTTCATTGACCTTTTGCTGTAGAGTGCGTCCAAAATGGCACCCTGAGAATAGGGTCACATTACCACAGAGTATTAGTTCCATATCGGCCAAGTCGATACACCATTTCCATATCTGCAGTTAGAGGAATTTTGTAAAAAATAATTATCAATAAATGCAAATACAGGCCATTAATACATCTTACAATGACAATATGTTAAGCATTGGCTCGAGCAACAGCTGAATTACTATGCCTTTCCCCCTGCGCTATGTGTAAATCCAAAACAACTGACAAAATTTGTTGAACTGGCTTGTTGAGTACGTCCCTTTGCTTATAACAGTACGTCCCTTTGCTTATAACCCTATCCACGTCTCTAAAATATGGTAAAGTACTAAATGAAATAATACCTGATGTAAATTATACCCTCGTTAAACATAATTGTGGGAAATTCTGTGATTGTGTTAAACCTGGTTGCGTTATTTTCACATTGTAGTGCGTGGTATGGCATGGAAACATAGAATAGTTATGCTGTTTTTAATCCCTCCAATCTCAATTTTTATATTTTTATATGTTTACACCAGTATGACATTAGAACGCATCACTGGGCAGCACAATGAATGTACATTTTTAAATGGCAAAACAGAAGGTCTCAGATGCATCCCACATGGCACTATATTCCCTTTGTAGTGCACTACTTTTGACTAGGGCTTATAGGGCTCTGGTCAAAAGTAGTGCACTATATAGGGAATACGGTGCCATTAGGGATGCAGCCAAAGCGACTCACCTCGGCCTCAGTCATCTAGCCGAGAGAATAAATGTATAAAAAATAAGATACAAATATTTATTATACAATTCCTCATTATATGACTAATTGTCTCTGTCCTTGTAAACTATGATCCTCACGCACTACTATGCCATCTCCGCATATATTCTTATCTATAGCCTGAATGCTTGTACAATGGTTTTAGGCATAAGTTTCTTACTAGAACTCTTCACTTGCCTTTGCCCCATTTGTATATACTTAGGATTTTGGTTTTTATAGAGAAGTAATTAGGCATGGGGCTGGAGGTTAAGGCAAGGTTCTGTTTATGCTGTTGCAAATGTATGATATTTGTCTTGCTCTTTGAACATAATACTTACTGCAGCAAGTCTGGCATCGTGCCCAAGAACCTGAAGACAAACTCTAGCCATTCATTCTTCGTAATTTGAGCGTCGAGCAACAGTCACATACCCTGATCCTAGTATGTTTCTGTCACCAGCAAAACAAAGTGTAGATATTGTACCGAAAATTGGTATGAAGTATGTTATTTTTCTCTGCTACACAATTGTATTGAACTCTGATAGCAAAAATAATAATTGTGCTGTCTGTTTATCCATGATTTTTTTATTTTAGTTAATTTAACATGATTTAAGAAATCTGTTTTATGTATTATACAGTTTATTGCATATAAATTGTTTTAAACTAAACCAAAGTGTTATTAAAATAAATATCTATTGTATGTAAAAGTAGTGTGTATGATTGCATTAGTAATGCTTAAGGTGTAACCAGCAAAATTACTACTTGAGTTTTATTTTTATAATTCTCTTTTTTTGTTCTGGTAAGAGCATATTTTATGTTTGGAATTTATTTTGCATTACATTTCTGACACCTTAAATCATAAGAAATATATTTGTATTTAATCAGTTCATAGACTTTTTACATAAAGGATGAGTATGAATACATTAATTTATCCCTATCGGTTTACCCTTATGGTAATTTATTGTCTGTAGAGCATCTAATACCATAAATGTTTTTCTCAATGTGATTCCTATGGGCAAGAATCAGGAGAATGTAAATGCTGAAGTCATTCATTTTCCTAGTTCCCTCTGAGTAAATTATCAATGTTGTGACATGATCTCCATTGGAACCAGCATAGAGATGCGCCGAATCACATTTGCTCCCAGTAAAATGTGTCAAACCATGTATGTTATTTGGATCTCTAATAAACTAGAACACCGTAGTAAGTTTTCAGGCTCTCTTCAAGATGCTTACTTATCTTCTGACACCACATGTTTTGGGCTTTGAACCATAATTTGAACAGCTCTCACAGACTTTAAAATATTAGATACATTTTTCCATAGTTTTTCCATTCCTCTTACAGTGCATTTGTTAAGTATTCAGACCCCTTTACTTTTTCCACATTTTGTTTGTTACAGCCTTATTCTAAAACTGATTAAATTAATGGTTTTCCTTCCGAGTGGTACAGCGGTCTAAGGCACTGCTTCTCAGTGCTAGAGGCGTCATTACAGACCCTGGTTCGATTCCTGGCTCTATCACAACCAGCCGTGATTGGGAGTCCCATATGGTGGCGCACAATTGGTCCAGCGTCGTTAGGGTTTGGCAGGCCGTCATTGTAAATAAGAATTTGTTCTTAACTGACTTGCCTAGTTAAATAAAATCGTTCTACATGTAACAGTATTACTTTAGTCCGTCCCCTCGCGCGAACCAGGAACCCTCTGCACACATCAACAACAGTCACCCACGAAGCATCGTTACCCATCGCTCCACAAAAGCCGCGGCCCTTGCAGAGCAAGGGGAACCACTACTTCAAGGTCTCAAAGCGGGTGACGTCACCGATTGAAATGCTATTAGCGCGCACCACCGCTAACTAGCTAGCCATTTCACATCGGTTACATACACACAATATTCCATAATGACAATGTGAAAACAGGTTTTTTGACATTTTTGCAAACATATATAAAAAAAATGTTTTTATAGAAAATACTTATGAAAATATGTTAAGATGCTTAAAATTGAGCTCAGGTGCATCCTGGTTCCATTGATCATCTTTGAGATTTTTCTACAACTTGATTGGAGTCCACCTGTGGTAAATTCAATTGATTGGACATGATTTGGAAAGGCACACACCTGCCTATATAAGGTCCCAAGGTTGACAGTGCATGTCAGAGCAAAAAAAAAAAAAAGCCATGAGGTCGAAAGAATTGTCCGTAGAGCGCCGAGACAGGATTGTGTTGAGGAACAGATCTGTGGAAGGGTACCAAAAAATCTGCAGCATTGAAGGTCCCCAAGAACACTGGCCTCCATCATTCTTAAATGGAAGAAGTTTGGAACCACCAAAGCTCTTCCTAGAGCTGCCTGCCCGGCCAAACTGCGCAATCGGGGGGGAGAAGGGCCTTGGCCAGGGAGGTGACCAAGAACCCGATGGTCACTCTGACAGGGCTCCAGAGTTCCTCTGTGGAGATTGGTGGAGGTCTTCCAGAAGGACTCCACCAATCAGGCCTTTATGGTAGAGTGGCCAGATGGAAGCCACTCATCAGCAAAAGAAACAACAAGTTGGCCAAAAGGCACTTAAAGACTGACCATAAGAAACTAGATTTGGTCAAAGGCACTGCATCTCAAAGTAGGAGGCGTCACTACAGTCCCTGGTTTGATTCCAGGCTGAACCACATCCGGCCGTGATTGGGAGTCCCATAGGGCGGCGCACAATTGACCCAGCGTTGTCCGGGTTTGGCCGGGGTGGGCTGTCATTGTAAATAAGAATGTGTTCTTAACTGACTTGCCTAGTTAAATTAATAAAAATGTATAATTTGCTAAAATTTCTAAAAACCTGTTTTTGCATTGTGTGGGAGGGGACGATGACGGCCTAACCTGGACAAAACTTAATGCTCTCTGTTTGTAACATTGTAGTTTCAGGAACAGAAAACTGTATTGAGATCAAACGATTCATCGATGAGAAAATGTGCATAATGTCGGCCAAAATCCATCTCGCGCGATCTTCTCCCACTGCCGGCCATCGGGCTTCCTCTCATCACCATATTTGGTGGTGAGTGGAAACGCCAAAGGGATGCTTCATATTTATATATCCGGGGAAACATCTGGCTCATTCTGTGATATTACTTTGGGGAAATAAAAACGTATACTGTCATGCTAGTAAATACAACCGTAATGTTACAACCCAGTATGCTGATAGCAGTGCGGAATAGTCAGTATATTCCAAAATGTTTGGTGATAGTCAAATTGCTGCTGAAAGCCCCTACAAAGATGGCGGCTGCATTGGTTCATAAGCTTTCGTCACACGGACACGCTTTTACGCGTGCGCTGAATACATTTTGGTACCTCCCGTACAATAGATGGCAGTCATATGTTCGTTTTGGTTTTTAGAAACATCGTCTGTCAAAGAACAATTGTGTGGTTAGAAAATGAGACTGTTGCTTTTGATTGCTGGAATATTCTGTAAAGTTACTCAAGTAATTTGACAGCACGCATTTAGAAAACCATCAAGTCTTATTTTGTACAAATATATTTAAGATCTATTCGCAATTTGACAATTGCCCACTTCTGCAAAAGCGTCGAGACGGAACATAGTTTTCCTGGTCGCGAGCTACCGCGAGGATCTATTCAATCATCACAACCCAGACTGTTGTCTTCAAATTAATACTTGCTAAATGGGTGCTCATCGAAGTGAGGGACGGAGGGATTGGCTTCAACAAGATGCTGTTGAACAGCCGCCCATACAAACTATGGTGAGCGCTAAGCATCTACAAATTCCATAACATACTTTCTTACGAACTGTGATTGCTACACAGTCATGTTACGATAAAGTGCACAACTGATAGTCCTTTTAAATAGTTTTGTATTTGTCAGTGAAAGTGGACAACTGACAGATGCTAATTTAAGGACTATCTCATCTGTCAATGATAGCTAGCTATCGCAGATTGATAGTTTGAGCTCATTCCTCAATCTTTGCGTGGAAGCGAGGCAATTATGTGTTTTGCGATTGTCATTTCAACAGTCTATAGGCCGGGCGTACGCTACACGTTTTTGCCGTCCCAAACGAATTTTCATAATCTGTTGAGCTGATTTTTTTGACCATTTCATTGGTCCTTAAGTGAAATCTGTATTTACCCGGTGCACCGGGCTATGCTAAACTCAATCCACCAATATTGGCCTACATTTGCGTCCTACCATGACATAAACCAAAAATATGATTTCATATTAAGTCCATATTCTGCGTCTTCGTCTCTTTTTTAAATATTTTTTTTTTTACAAAAGTATACATCTGCACATAATGCGTTACACTGTTTCAGTGACGGCATATTTTTCCTTACGACAACCAACAAACTCAGGGCAGGAACAACGAGGCAATTAATAATCGTGTAACATTAGCACCCACGTCCTGTGGTTGAGAATGGACGGAATGAAAGATTTGGGAGAAGGAAATCAGAAAATGTGAACACGTCAAAGTTAAGATTAAGTCGTGTAGTGTGTGCACAGCAGAAGTTTTGCAGTAGTGGTTGGCATTCAAATGTATTTATAAACTGGGCGTTCAAGCCCTGAATGCTGATTGTCTGAAAGCTGTGGTATATTTAAGCAATAAGGCACAAGGGGGTGTGGCTGTTCTTAGGCACGACGTAACGCGTGCCTTATTGCTATTATAAACTGGTTACCAATGTAATTAGAGCAGTAAAAATATATGTTTTGTCATACCCCGTGGTATACGGTCTGATATACCACGGCTGTCAGCCAATCAGCATTCAGGGTTCGAACCACCCAGTTTATAATAGACCATATACCACGGGTATGACAAAACATTTTATTTTTTACTGCTCTAATTACGTTGTAAACAAAGGAGAGCCGCACACTCTAGGAGCTCAGATGCAAAAATGTAATGTCCAACCTTTTGACAGCCAAGATGTCTTCATCAGGGTATAATCACAAACACTGCGAGATGACTCGTTTATATAGTGTCAAAAGACACACAGATGTCTGTAATCATGGCCAAATGTGGCTTAATATCATTGGTTAATTCTCAAGTATTAAAATGGCATACAAAGAACACCATAGAAAAAACAAATGAATAGCATACGGTCATAGATTCATTTTAGACTACACAAGCTTACAAACAATTACAATGGCAAAGTCACAATAATCACAAGAATGGCTTAAGCCTAAGCCTAATGGCTTAAGCCATTATTGTGATTATTGTGACTTTGCCATTGTAATTGTTTGTAAGCTTGTGTAGTCTAAAATGAATCTATGACCGTATGCTATTCATTTGTTTTTTCTATGGTGTTGTTTGTATGCCATTTTTTATATTTGAGAATTAACCAATGATATTAGGCCACATTTGGCCATGATTACAGACATCTGTGTGTCTTTTGACACTATATAAATGAGTCATCTCGCAGTGTTTGTGATTATACCCTGATGAAGACAGCTTGGCTGTCGAAACGTTGGACATTACATTTTTGCATCTGAGCTCCTAGAGTGTGCGACTCTCCTTTGTTTTCAAGTTTTCTACTCCGCTGGCCAGCACCTCGCCTAAACAGGTGTGCGTTTCTTTTTCTTCTAATTACGTTGTAACCAGTTTATAATAGCAATAAGGCACAACAGGGGTTTTTGGTATATGGCGAATATACCATAGCTAAGAGCTGTTCTAATTTAAGCAATAAGGCACCTCGGGGGTTTGTGGTGTGGTATATTATACCACAAACCCCCGAGGTGCCTTATTGCTTAAATAGGTCATAATTCAAAAAACACTGAATTCTAACTGAAGCCGGGCGGGCCAGTTGTCCCCTTTGACGCCTCACTCAATTAAAATGTCTCTATTTTGGTGTTTTATTGCTGACTCTGTGCATCTTTTGCCTCTTCTTCCAGAATCCATGGAACATCATGATAAAACACAGACAGGTCCATCGCAGGGGCAGACGCTCACAGATGACCGTGAGGTAAGTTGACTGACTGTTAAAGGGATAGTTCACTCAAACACATCTGTGTTTTGTTAATTAGTCCACTTTTAATAGTAATACAATACGAAATATTGTACATGTCAGCAGTCAAGTTTAAGATATATCATTTTTAGTACAGAGCTAAAACTGTGATTTGTTTTGTGAGAATGACTTTCCAGACAGATTTTCCAAAAGGTGTAATATAGCTAATCTATTCACTATCATTGTTCATCTAGTTACACGGATCCTGCTATATCCATGGACCTCCTCCGAACGGTTCTACAGCCCAGCTTCAATGAGGACATTATGGGAGTCTTCAGAAAATACATGAAGGTAAGTCTGCTGGATATATTTTCTTCCGAATTCCATGCATTTTAAATGGCGATTATTCCATTGCAATGTGAATATCTCCTCACAGTGCATACTCCCAGGACATGCATTTGTTTACTCATAACCTCAACTATCGTAATTCTCTCGAGGGATTTGATCAAATTTGAAATCCTTACTCAACACAGCTTATAAATTGAACATGCTTTTTATTAGACATTTTTCATAGTACCTTTTCATATGATTTAACGAGAGCACGTAATGGTTTTACACCCCAAACAAATCTGAAATGTAAACTAACAGTCACTACTTTGCCATTGATATGCTCATACTTTGGCATTTATTTGTCTCTGAAATGTGACTCCTTTCTTCTGTTGAGAGCAGTCTTCGTAGCTTGACTTTCTTTTACCGCAGTTCTTTGAGAAAGCAGCCAGCAATGTCAAGGAGAACGTTGGAGACGACGTGCAGACCGACCAGCTGATCCGAGAAGCCTGCAGAAACTGCCTGGAAAATGTAAGAAAGCAGCTAAATGTATTTAAGAAGTATCTCTGTGTAGATTGTGTGTTTAACAGACGGAGACATCTATGGGTAATGTTCATTTCCTGTCCCTTGTCAGGCCAAACAGATCTTTTCAGATGGGGAGAAAGCGGTGGCAAGACCAGGGCCTGAGCTTCCATTCAAGGTAAAGGATGATTTTAAATGAGTGAAGAGAACGATGGCTTTTTTCTCCATCCATCTTTCCTTGATTCCTCACCTCAAAGTGCATTAGAGGAGAAGGACTGAGGGGAGGGCCTTAACTTCTCCTCCAATATGGTTGAAAGGAGGCGAGGAGATAGGATGCGAGGTATTGCAGAAGGACTTATCTAGATGGAGCCCAAGTCTCATATAAATTCAGTTGTTTTAATGTGAACATGATACACTGATTCACGCTTCCAAAAAGTGATGTTGTTATTTGAAAGTGAGGATGCTGCCTAGAAGTATGAGTGAGTGATTTACTCATTGCATTAGTCTTATTGCTCCTAAATCATAAATGGAGTTCTTGGAAGGAAAGTAGAGAGAACGCTGTCACTTTCATCTCAGCAACAATGTCTATTTTCTTACAGCGGGTGAAACTACCGGATGAGTCCAGCCAAAGGGCCAGTCCTGTTCCAAAAAAGGTAAACTAGTCTGCCCTTCTTGTAGAAATAAACTTTTAGACTTCATCAAAAATAATAAAGGTACCAAAAACCCAGAGTAACTGACAATTTGGAAATTATTTTTTTTTACAGCGGAAAGGGCGCCCAACCGCTCCTGTCGGTTCTTACGACAAACCTGTTACATATAGCAATGTGTGAGTATGTGCTCCTGTTCAACAAGACATGATTTCACCTTGCTGCCAGTGAAGTTGTTTTCTTTGTCAAAACCTATGCAAAATACAAGTAAAAGCACTGATTCATGAATGCTCATACTCAAATTCACATATAAGTGATGGTAATTTAGTTTTTTTATTTAACCTTTATTTAACTAGGCAAGTCAGGTAAGACAAATTCTTATTTACAATGACGGCCTAGGAACAGTGGGTTGCCTGCCTTGTTCAAGGGCAGAACGACAGATTTTTAGCTTGTCAGCTTGGGGATTCGATCTAGCAACCTTTCGGTTACTGACCCAATGCTCTAACCTCTATGCTACCTGTCGCCCTGGATCTCAGCAATGTAAATCTAGCTTAAAATGAATATTCAAACATTTATGCCGTAAAATGCCATGATTCATATGCACGTTCACCCAGTGTATTCCCCCCTCTGTAGGCCCAAGCCCAAGACATTGGAGTCTGTAAAGCGTGAGGGACCAAAGTTGAGTTTATTGCATTTATTAATTACGTGATAATGGCTAAATGCAATAGTCATCAATCGATTACCGTGAAACTATAACTAACTATTTTCTCTCATGCGTTGTAATATTTCAAAAGCACAGTCCTTTTTGGATTAAATTAAGATGAAAGTATGTAATTTGTTTGAATTATGTCCCATGGATTTGAGTGATTCATTTTCTCTATACAATACATTTTATATTCTACAGTGGGAACCTTCCAGACTGAATGAAGGAAGCACATTTGTTCTTGGGTCCAGGGCAAACAAGTAAGTGAAAATTAAGGGGAGTGTATTAACAACGTTCAATTGACTCACACAAAAAAAATAGAAAGATGATGACATTGAGTTACATGAAGTGTGGTCCAATGTCCAACTTTATATTTGTCTGCATTGCTTCTAATGCATATCTAAATCCCTGCTTATCTGTAGGGCTTTAGGAATGGGTGGCACCAGAGGAAGGATTTACATCAAACATGCTGAACTCTTCAAGGTAAATCTCTCTCTCGTGATGTACATTTGGTTGTATATCAAACGTACAGATCTGGTTCCAAATCTAACCTACTGCATGATCCCAAATGTATTTTGGGACAAAATAAGAGCAATGAAAGAAGCATCAACTGAAATATTTATTTTCCAGACGGTTTAATTATAATACATTCAGAGAACATGGCATATTTAAAAATGTTATGCTAAATATGTTCTCTTGTCTAGAATCAAAATCTATGTGTACTGGCTGGCATTTCCATGCCAGGATCCTCCCCTTTTTTTCTCTCCTTCTTTTGAATGTGCTAAGGGATCCCATTACAGATCTCCTATGGCATATAACTCAGAAACCACCCTTTGGATATCTGGACAGTGGTCATAATCAAATGAAAAAAGGCCTTCCAGCAAGCCAAGGTCTACTATCTCTCTTGCTTGATGTGTTATGTAGTTGGACCATGATTTGGTATTGGTCAGAGGAAAGGTGTTCTTTTCTTCATAAGCAACCTACATTGCACTTCATAAGCACACTACCATGCAACAGCAGCGGTCCGTTGCATGGTAGTCTCCTCCGGGATTCCATAGGATGGCTGTGCATTGAACAGAAACTTTACTGACCTCAACAGTTACGTTATCCTCCTTGCTACTTTCATTGGTCAATGCATCAAATGGATTCAGTGGAACAGAAGCCCTGGCTTATAGAATGAGTTTGTTCCACTAAGGTGGACTCAACATCTACAACAGTCTCTCCCTCAAAGGGAGTGTTTGCCAAGTCTTTCTCATCCCTTAAGGAGTCATGGACTTTCTGGGGCGGAGTCTTGAATAGTTTTTGATCACAACTGGTTTATAGAACTCTTCAAATTCAAGATTCAATCTAAAATAACATCACCCATCGGGGTTGTCCACATTAATGCGTTTCAGAATGTGCCCCATTCACTTGTAAATCAGGATAATCTGGGATTCATCAAAGCATAATTTGTTGTTATATTTGGACAGTCACAAAATGTTATAGAGGTTGAGTAAAAAGTATTTAGCTTAGGTTTTTTTGTTGTAGTGAAAACTAAGTTATCAGGAAAGTAAGAAGACAGTCCTTGCTTATTTTTACGAATAATATCTGCTGTCCTTGGATATGGCAACAGGTTGTGTTTACTTCAGTTACAGGTATTTCAATACAGTTTAGTAATAGACAAGTATTTGGCGCAATATTCAAGTGACAACGTTCTTTGTTGTTTTTTTTGCACTGACTCTATGCACACACACTGGTCTCTACCCAAACACTCACACATATTTACAATGACACCCCAACAGACACTACATACACCCACTCATGTATACTGAAGCCACACACACTTTAACACTTGCCACATATGCTACTGCATATCAGCTCATTCTATTATCTATCCTGTTGCGTAGTCACCCTACTCCTACCTATATGTACACTACATAGCTACCTCAATTACCTCGTACACCTGCACATCGACTCGGTACTGGTATTCCCTGTGTATAGCCATGTTATTTTTATTCACTATATTTATTCCTCATGTCACTATTTTTATTTGATCAATGAAATGTATTTATAAAGCCCTTTTTACATCAGCAGATGTCACAAAGTGCTTATACAGAAACCCAGCCTAAAACCTCAAAGAGCAAGCAATGCAGATGTAGAAGCATGGTGGCTAGGAAAAACTAGGACTAACTAAGGCAGGAACCTAGGAAGAAACCTAGAGGAACCAGGCTATGAGGGGTGGCCAGTCCTCTTCTGGCTGTGCCGGGTGGAGATTATAACAGTACATGGCCAAGATGTTCTTAGATGACCAGCAGGGTCCAATAATAATCACAATGGCTATAGAGGGGGCGGCAGGTAGCCTAGTGGTTAGAGCGTTGGACTAGTAACCGAAAGGTTGTACGATCGAATCCCCGAGCTGACAAGGTAAAAATCTGTCGTTCTGCCCCTGAACAAGGCAGTTAACCCACTGTTCCTAGGCCGTCATTGAAAATATATTTTTTTTCTTAACTTGCCTAGTTAAATAAAGGTAAAATTAAATAAAACAGTTCAGCACCTCAGGAGTAAATGTCAGTTGTCTTTTCATAGCTGAGCATTCAGAGGTCAAGACTGCAGGTGCGGGAGTAGAGGGAGAGGCTGGGTCGAAACAGCAGGTCTGGGATAAGGTAGCATGTCCAGTGAACAGGTCAGGGTTCCATAGCCACAGGCAGAACAGCAGAAACTGGATCAGCAGCACGAGCAGGTAGGACGGGGACAGCCAGGAGTCATCGGGCCAGATAGTCCTGAGGCATGGTCCTGGGGCTCAGTTCTTTCGAGAGGGGAGAAAGTAAGGGAGATGTGGGAGAATTTGAGGGAGCATACTTAAGATCACATAGGACACCAGATAAGACAGGAGAATTACACCAGGTAGGACAGACTGACCATAGCCCCCGGCACATAGACTAAACTCAGCAAAAAAAGAAATGTCCTCTCACTGTCAACTGTGTTTATTTTCAGCAAACTTAACATGTGTAAATATCTGTATGAACATAAGATTCAACAACAAACATAAACTGAACAAGTTCCACAGACGTGACTAACAGAAATGGAATAATGTGTCCCTGAACAAAGGGGGAGATCAAAAGTAACAGTCAGTATCTGGTGTGGCCACCAGCTGCGTTAAGTACTGCAGTGCATCTCCTCCTCATGGACTGTGCCAGATATGCCAGTTCTTGCTGTGAGATGTGACCCCACTCTTCCACCAAGGCACCAGCAAGTTCCCAGACATTTCTGGGGGGAATGGCCCTAACCCTCAACCTCTGAACCAACAGGTCCCAGACGTGCTCAATGCGATTGAGATCCGGGCTCTTTGCTAGCCAAGGCAGAACACTGACATTCCTGTCTTGCAGGAAATCACGCACAGAACAAGCAGTATGGCTGGTGGCATTGTCATGCTGGAGGGTCATGTCAGGATTGAAACGTCCCTTTTTCACTGTTGCTCCAAGCAGAGGAAACTGCAGTTCTGAAATACATCAAAACGTGTTAAGACTTCTGGCTGAAGCCCATACACGCAGCAGCGTACATGTTGGACCCCAAGTATGCTGGCAGTAGCATCCTGTCTGGTGCAGAGATCAACAAGGCCTATGGTGTCATCACTACTGTGTGTCTCGCCACCTTGGCCTGGATGAGGGTAAGGTTCTTGGCAGTGGCAAAGTACACTTCCAAGCAAGGCAAGCAAGGGCTTTGGGATGGAGATGCAATATGGCAGTCGTGCCTACATATCTCATCAGCCACCTGGTGGAAGGGACTTTGTGGATCTGGGCCTCTTTCCCCTGTTGCCTCCATCCTCCTCCAAATCCCACCAACATCAGCCGCCTCGGAGCGCATCTGGTCCTTGTTTGGGAACACACACATCAAAGCACGCAACAGGCTGACCAATACAAGGTTTGAAAAATTGGTGGCCATCCAGGCAAATTTGAGGCTTTTTGAGGCTGACAACGAGCCATCCTCAACAAGGTTGGAAAGTGAAGATGAGGCCTCAGTCTGATGTTCAAGAGGTGGACATTGAGGAGGTCCAGGGAGAAGACATGGAAGCCTGAGAGGATGACAACCAAAGCTTTAGTTTCTAGACTATCATTTTACAGATGTATGTTGAAAACGTTTTTGTGGAGATGTGATGGATCATTGGTAATCATTCAATATTCCTGTTTTGTTGTTCAGTGAAATCATCCAATGTGAAAAGTCAACTAATTTAATTAAAGTTCAATTTGTAACTAAATTGTATTGGAAGGATTTAATAATTTGCAATTGTCTACTTATAAGGTAAAATGTTTGTTTGTCTCCATATGATATGGTAAATATATCCAATGCAAAAAACATCTACTTTTTATATGGTATTAATTTTCAAATATTCCCATGGAAATGTTCAACCTCTGAATATTCCCCAAAATGTGCAACCCTACTTGAGACAGGGAAGGTCAGGGGACACTGTGGCCCTGTTCAACGATACCCCCAGACAGGGCCAACCAGGCAGGATATAACCCCATCCACTTTGCCAAAACACAGCCCCCACACCACCAGAGGGATATCAACAAACCACCAACTTACTACCCTGAGACAAGGCGGAGTATAGCCCACGAGGATCTCCCCCACCACACAAGCCCGAGAGGATGCAAAACCAGACAGGAAAATCATGTCAAGTCGAGTATAGCGAATAGTCTGGCACGACGTGATGCACCCCTCCTAGGGACGGCATGGGAGAGCACTGGCAAGCCAGTGACTCAGCCCCCGTAATAGGGTCAGAGAATGAGAGTGGAGAGAGGGGAGCCGGCCAGGCAGAGACAGCAAGGGCGGTTCGTCACTACAGTGCCTTGCTGTTCACATTCGCACCCTTGGGCCAGACTACACTCAATCATAGGACCTACTGAAGAGATGAGTCTTTAGTAAAGATTGAGACCGAGTCTGAGTCTCACATGGATCGGCAGACTGTTCCATCAAAAATGAGCTCTGTAGGCGAAAGCCCTGCCTCCAGCTGTTTGCTTATACATTTTGCTGTTTGCTTATATAGCCATGCAATCTCCATAGACAAACATTGGCAGTAGACTGGCCTTACTGAGCACCGTCATAGGATGCCACCTTTCCAACAAGCCAGCTGGTCAAATTTCTTCCTGCTGGAGCTGGCCCGGTCTACTGTAATTGCTGTTTTTGTGAAGTTGAAACATCTTGGCGCAATAACGGCTCAGCCGCGAAGTGGTAGGCCTCACAGAACGGGAGTGCTGAAGCGTGTAAAAATCGTTTGTCCTTGGTTGCAACACTCACTACCGAGTTCCAAACAGCCTCTGGAAGCAAAGTCAGCACAATAACTGTTCGTCATAGCTTCATGAGATGGGTTTCCATGGCCGAGCAGCCGCACAAGCCTAAGATCACCATGCGCAATGCCAAGTGTCGGCTGGAGTGGTGTAAAGCTTGCCGCTATTGGACTCTGGAGCAGTGAAAACACGTTCTCTGTAATGATGAATCACGCTTCACCGTCTGGCAGTCCGACGGATGAATCTGGGTTTGACGGATGCCAGGAGAGCTCTACCTGACCGAATGCGTAGTGCCAACTGTAAAGTTTGGTGGAGGAGGAATTATGGTCTTGGGCGATTTTCCATGGTTCGAGGTTGGCCCCTTAGTTCCAGTGAAGGGAAATCTTAACAGCATACAATTACATTCTAGACGGTTCTGTGCTTCCAACTTTGTGGCAATCGTTTGAAGGTCCTTTACTGTTTCAGCATGATAATGCCCCCGTGCACAAAGCGAGGTCCATACAGAATTTTTGGGGGGGAAATCAGTGTGGAAGAACTTGACTGGCCTGCACAGAGCCCAGACCTCAACCCCATCAAACAACTTTGGGATAAATTGGAACGTCGAGCAGAATTTCTATGATCTATGTCATCATAGAAAGTAATCAACATTCTAATCATGCCTCAACATTCTATTACTATGGTTTCAACCTCGCTCTAGTCCTTTATGCCTATCTTTATTACTAACAAAAATGTCCACCTATTAGAACCTCCTATAAAAATGACCCTGGCCTCAAGGTTTTGTGACGCTGACATGAATTGACCAAGTGGGTGACCTCTTGATTCATGTGTACATTGGGAGTTAAAAAACTGAATTGCAGTAGCACATACAATAAAATCTAAAAGTCAAACATATGGAACAGGGATGGCCATGTGCGAGGACGGTTGCATCACTGCTCTTTTATGCTAACCAACCTGTGAGTGAGACAACCATTATCCCCTACCATAAACCATCACAAAGCTTACATAAAGTAATAATACTGTGTGTCTGTGTGTTTTTTCAGTATGCGGCTGATGCTCAGGACAAACACTGGTTGGCAGAGAGACAGCATATGAGAGCCACAGGTGGAAAGATGGTAAGAGCTCTGTACCAAACTCTAACCTCGTTGCAGATCTCTTTGTGCTTTAGCCAAACTCCTCTGTCATGTTCAATGTCATGCAAAGTTGGCTGAAGGACAAACAGGTCTTTGTGGACTACCCTACCAAATTCACATCCAAATGTGAGTTATACACTGAATGTACAAACCATTAGGAACCTGCTCTTTCTATGACACACTGACCAGGTCAATCCAGGTGAAAGCTATTATCCCTTGTTGATGTCACCAGTTAAATCTACTACAATCGGTGTAGATGAAGGGGAGGAGACAGGTTAAAGAATCATTTTTAAGCTTTGAGACATGGATTGTGTATATGTGTCATTGAGGGTGAATGGGCAAGACCAGCGGTTCCCAAACTAGAGGTCGCGACCCTTTTGAAAATTATTCAACTCTAAAAGATCAATTTCAACCAGAGTGCCCATAGATCATAGGAAAAGGCCGCAGTTGACCATTGCACTTGAATCATTCCTACGGTGAATGTCTAGGCCCCCTACGTTATGAAACCACACACTATTGCAGAGACTTTGATATTACCGGCCGCAATTGATATGGTGAAAACAATGTGTAGGGAGGCAGAGGCACAGAAACTCACATTAATTCCTTTGTCAGATAACACTGTTAATCAAAGAATTTATGCTATTGCTAGCAATCAAGAGGAAACTGAATTAACGACTCAAACTCCCCAGCTTAAGCTCTCCAAATGCACGTTAGCTGTGAGGGCTGAGATGCGCATGCATTGACTTTTGTTCGCTATACATGTTGGGGAATTCTTTTCACAAAGTCATATTGTTCTTTTTCGCGATTCCCGAGCATGAAATGGCACAGGGGATGTTCAGTGTGCTGCGTGGCTATATTGACAAAAAACTGATTCTATGGGATTGAATGGTGGGCTTTTGCACAAATGGGGCTCCTATGGCAGATTGGCAGGCAGTCCTCTGCACTCTAGTTATGAATGTGTCTCCCTCTGCCATATGGACGCGTTGTATAATACACCGAGAGCAACTGATGGCAAAAGAGCTGAGCACAGAACTCTGCGATATACTGCAGCAGGTAACTTCGATTGTAAACTACATCAAACCACATACACTGCGTGAACGCCTGTTCACAACACTACATGGAGATATGGGATCAGAGCATGACAATGTTCTGTTTCACACCGAGGCTTGGTGGTTATCGAGGGGGAGTGTTGGAAAGAGGTTTCACATTGAGAGAGGAACTGTTATCATTCACAATGGATGTGTCGTGGAAATTCTTACACAGGGACACTCAAAGTCAAACTTAAATGAATCATCCTTTGTTTGTCAGCGTGCTGGAGAGGTTCTAACCAACTCAATGCACCATAGTACATATGTCTATCAGGAGCTCTGCCTGGGCAGTCCCAGCAGTTGTCTTATATACAGAAAAGTTACATTTGTATGATTTAGCATAATTCATGAATCATTACCATTTTGTTTCATTCATGTGACAGACCAATACCTCACGATGGTTCTTCTCTCTAAGCTGAGACATTGAAACTGAGATGTATTTTGTTCTTTCTCAAAACAAGGCCTCAGCTACTGATAGTGAGGATTTGTACAGTCAGCCACTTGCATGAACACAGAAATTGGTTTATAGAACAGCACATGAATAGAACACAGAAATGTGTTATAAGAAAAGCCCAAACAAAAGTTAATTACAGGTGTTAAAACAACAAAGCAGACTTGGTTGACTTTCTGTATAATGAAAAGAATGTTTCCTTGACTATGTAAGACATACAGGTATTTGGGAAACTGAATGCAAGCAATCTACATATGTGACCAAATCAGTGGATTCAAAGGAAATAATTCTTATTGGAGAGAGTCTTTCAAAAGCGAACTATGCCACCTTCCCTCGGCTGTGGATGTTTCTAACAGAAAACAGCATCAGTAAGTGTCCCACTCGAGTGATGACTGCTCACCTCCAATGCTTGGAAGAGCAATTTGGGACCTACTTCCCAATCCATTGGACTGTGATTCTGGCACCGTTGACATGTCGGTAAGTGAAATCGAACAGCTGATCGAGCTGTCATGTGATCGAATGCTTCAGACAACGCATTCACAGGTCACTACAGAGGAGCTTTTGTTCCTGACTCAAAGGGAATACCCTGCTGTCTCTCTGAACATTAATGCCGCATTCAAAACAACTGGGAACTCGAAATCTCCGACTTCAGTGCGTTGAAGACAACTGGGAACTCTTGGGGTGGGGGACAAGCTTAGACTGGGGGAAAATAGTATTGAACGGCCATTCAACTCGGAATTAAGGCATCTTTCTAGAGCTCTGACTTTCCCACCTGAACGTCACTGACGTCATAATTTGACCCCGTATTTTCGCAAGTTCCCAGTTGTTTTGAAAGCACCATAAAACTCATGGTACCTTTCGCCAGCTCATATCTGTATGAAGCTGGATTCAGTGCTCTCATCTGCATTAACCAGATATCGACCCAGGTTGGATGTGACAGCAGAGATGAGCTGTGTACTGTCAACCACACCCACTGACATTGAGTAGCTCCGACGCGACATGCATCAAGCCCACTTATCTCATTAGTGGTGGTGAGATACATTGTCAGATTAATTTGCAATTGACTGTCATAGCCCACATTAAATGTATGTGATGGGGAGTTAAGACAATCAGAAATACAGTTAGAATGTTTTTCAATTGACTGCCATATCCCCAAATAAAGTAAACAGTTAACAGCTGTTAATTACATAATTTTTTTCACATGGTTGGGGTCGCACTAAGTTTCAGACATCAAAATGGGGTCATAGGGCCATAAAAGTTTGGGAACCCCTGGGCAAGAGAAAGATTGAACTGACTTTGAACAGGATATGGTAGTAGGTGCCAGGTGCACCGGTTTAAGTGTGTCAAGAACTGCAACACTGCTGATTTATAGTAATTTAGTGTGTTAAGATGCTTTTCTGTGCTGGAATGATGTGGGCGTATACACAACAGAATGCTGTGGGCGTATACTGGTCATTAAAAATATGAGTAGACTGCTGGTTGGCCCAATCATCCTCCTCTAGACCGCTGATTGGCCAGCTCATCCTCAGAAGTATGACATTCTCTATGAGGAAATGGCAAGCATTTTTTTTTAACGGTCTGAGATACAAGTTTGAAGTGGGGTTATTGAAGTTTTTTTTAAATTTATTATTTTTTAATTCATGCATTGGCAGCATGAGTATAGCGTGAATCAACAACATTATTTGGGTATGCGTTAACAGAATATGAACATTTTAATGTGAGATTTTCACAGGACAGTTACTTTAAGCTTCACTTTTCTGCTTTGTAAACACTAGCTTCTTCAAATATATTATTTTTGCTTATTGAAAAGATATTTGTTTAGATTTGTATGATTCTCTACAGTGTTGCTTATTTAGTCACATAAACTGAAATTAGGTGAACATGATCGAATATAGCAACCAGGTAATGGCGGAGCGATTTCTACATATTGTAAGTTTAAAAACAAGTTTGATTTGCTAAATGTATTAGCAAATGTAAGCTAATCTGAACATTTTATGATTTTATAGGCCTATCTCCTTATTGAAGAGGATGTCCAGGACCTTTCTCTGAGTGACGATTACAAGTAAGGAAAACCTTTTGTTGGTCCCCATCTTATCCAGTAAGTGTCAATCTGTCATTGAACTGAGCATCTTCGATGGCTATTCACTTCTTAAACCAGGCACACCTCACCTGGTCGCCCCAGATGAGTTGGCCATAGCCTACAGCTCAAACAGGCTAAATCAAGCCCAATGGGTGTTACACTGGTGTCATGATGAGATTATGATTCTGTTGTGTATTGTTTATGTGATCTTTTTTCCAGAGATTGCCCCGACCTAAAAATGAACCCAATTGAATTAAAGCCTTTTACGGTTCCTGGGTGGATGATTGAGAAGATGCAGAAGGCCATGGAGGTCCAGAGTTCGGGGAAGGAATAAAATTGGACTTTGTGTGCGGGGAAGGAATAAAATCCTAGTTTGCGTCCCTATGGCACCCTATTCCCCATAGAGCACTACTTTTGACCCGAGCAATATCCTGTAGGCCATGGTCAAAAGTAGTGCATGACATAAGGAATAGGGTGCCATTTGGGATGCAAACCTAGAAAACCACAGAACAAAAAGAATTCCTGTCATCAAATCACGAGAGACTGGACAAGTGTGCCAATGTATTTTCTGCCTGTGTGGCTTTGGATGCAGTGTCATTGTATACAACTACTGAACAGTGTTCTTTGATGAAGAAATGTGCCCCTTTTTTCTATTTGTATCCTTACTGTACTGTAACGTTAAAAGGGGCTCTATGGCAGGCTATGGCCCCTTGGTAATAGAACGGTTCTTGGGGGTGAGGGTGTATTTCCCCCCCCACATAATGAATATACAAGGAGTTTCCATTGTTCTTGTACAGTGATTTTGTTTTCCCATTGACTAGACTGTATTCTCAATTTTATATTTTAAAATGTTTCTACAATGTCAGTTGCTTTTGTTTGTCATTTGCTGTCATTTTATTTTTTACTACAAACTTTCAAGAGCAGAATGTATTTAATTTTGTCTTTTCGGATTAGCTGACTATGATTTAAAAGGATATGGGTGCTTGATGATCACTTTGTTAGTCATTTCTATGCAAAATACACGTTTTAATGACTATAGCTATATTTTGTTTAGTGTTTTGGTCATGACATTGTACTTCATGGCATAGACCTTGAACTTAAACCATGTACTTTTTTTCTATCAAAAACGTGAATCAACCATCACTTAATATACAGTTGAAGTCGGAAGTTTACATACACCTTAGCCAAATGCATTTAAACTCAGTTTTTCACAATTCCTGACATTGAATACTAGTAAAAATTCCCTGTTTTAGGTCAGTTAGGATCACCACTTTATTTTAAGAATGTGAAATGTCAGAATAATAGTAGAGAATTATTTATTTCAGCTTTTATTTCTTTCATCACATTCCCAGTGGGTCAGAAGTTTACATGCACTCAATTAGTATTTGTTAGCATTGCCTTTAAATTGTTTAACTTGGGTCAAACGTTTCAGGTAGCCTTCCACAAGCTTCCCACAATAAGTTGGGTGAATTTTGGCGCATTCCTCCTGACAGAGCTGGTGTAACTGAGTCAGGTTTGTAGGCCTCCTTGCTCGCACACTCTTTTTCAGTTCTGCCCACAAATGTTCTATAGGGTTGAGGTCAGGGCTTTGAGATGGCCACTCCAATACCTTGACTTTATTGTCCTTGAGCCATTTTGCCACAACTTTGGAAGTATGCTTGGGGTCATTGTCCATTTGGAAGACCAAATTGCGACCAAGCTTTAACTTCCTGACGTCTTGAGATGTTGCTTCAATTGCTTCAATTGCTCCACATAATTTCCCCTCATGATGCTGCCACCCCTGTGCTTCACGGTTGGGATGGTGTTCTTCGGCTTGCAAGCCTCCCCCTTTTACCTCCAAACATAATGATGATCATTATGGCCAAACGGTTCTATTTTTGTTTCATCAGACCAGAGGACATTTCTCCAAAAAGTTTGATCTTGTCCCCATGTGCAGTTGCAAACTGTAGTCAGGCTTTTTTATGTCGGGTTTTGGAGTAGTGGCTTCTTCCTTGCTGAGCGGCCTTTCAGGTTATGTCGATATAGGACTCGTTTTACTGTGGATATAGATACCTTTGTGTCTGTTTCCTCCAGCATCTTCACAAGGTCATTTGCTGGTGTGCTGGGATTGATTTGCACTTTTTGCACCAAAGTACGTTCATCTCTAGGAGACAGAACGCGTCTCCTTCCTGAGCGGTATGATGGCTGCGTGGTCCCATGGTGTTTATACTTGCGTACTATTGTTTGTACAGATGAACGTGGTACCTTCAGGCGTTTGGAAATTGCTCCCAAGGATGAACCAGACTTTGGAGGTCTACAATTTTTTTCCTGAGGTCTTGGCTGATTTGATTTTCCAATTATGTCAAGCAAAGAGGCACTGAGTTTGAAGGTAGGCCTTGATATACATCCACAAGTACACCTCCAATAGGCTAATTGACATCATTTGAGTCAATCAGAAGCTTCTAAAGCCAGGACATCATTTTCTGGAATTTTCCAAGCTGTTTAAAGGCACAGTTAACTTAGTATATGTAAACTTCTGACCCACTGGAGTTGTGATAAAGTGAATTATAAGTGAAATAATCTGTTAACAATTGTTGGAAAAATTACTTGTGTGATGCACAAAGTAGATGTCCTAACTGACTTGCCAAAACTATAGTTTGTTAATTAACAAGAAATTTGTGGAGTGGTTGAAAAACTAGTTTAAAGGACTCTAACCTAAGTGTATGTAAACTTCCAACTTCAACTGTATTTAAATGTGATATTTACGTTTTTTTTATTTTTAATACATTTGCAAATTTTAAAACTTGTTTTTGCTTTGTCATGTGTTATTGTGTGTAGATTGATAAAAAAATAAGAAGGCTGTTACCTAACAAAATGTGGAAAAAGTCAAGGGGTCTGAATAATTTCCAAATGCACTGTAGATCATAGTGGTCAGAATAAGGCCTGTCCTTATTGGCAAGGTAGTAGGCTGACCTGAACAAAGCACAGATGGCTTTTAGTTATGACGCATTCATACTATCACACATCTTTTCATTTGTATAAACCTAGCTGTTTGTCTCCGACATTTGCAACATTGTTTCAATATTCAAATTCGATCTCCAGCTGTCCCATAGTAATGAACGTGTCGGGAGTCGGGACGAGACCGACAGGCAGCTTTTCTCAGCCAGTCGAAATCATGAATCAGTGTAACAGTACTCTTCTTGCGTTGTGTACAATCAATCCTCGACACGAACTCCAACGTGTAGCACCAGTCATGGAGATTTATTCTGATAGGAACAGCACAAAATTGCACGTCATGCAATGCACGGCTCACCATCCAACTCTGCACTCACGCACGCTGGTTTGGTGCTTGTTCACTGGGCATGTAGTTACCAAAATAATACAATTACAATATAATATCTTTAACAATGTACCTGATAGGAACAGCACAAAATTGCACGTCATGCAATGCACGGCTCACCATCCAACTCTGCACTCACGCACTGTACAAAATATATGAACCCCCCCCCCCCACCAGACACAGTAAGTTGCTAGCTAGTACTGGCGGGAATTCTTTACAACAAAATGCACAACCAATATTCTCCAAAAAACACTGCATCTTATGTGTGATGTTCGAATAACATTTACAAACCGGTTGATATAAATTGTACATTTAAATCATCACTTGGGAGTATAAAAATCACTTTTGACGTACAGTGCTTTGCAACCAACAACTTACCGCTGGTTTGGTGCTTGTTCACTGGGACGATTCTAACTGAAACATCCTCCCTCGTAAACAAGCTACGCAAACCAGCCAATAAGATGCCATGTTGAGTAGGTGAAGGCAAGACAAAACTAAAACCAAAAACCCATTGGCTTAACAATAAAGTGGCAAGGGGAATCACCAATAAAACCCTGTTACATCAGCATAATCTTTATGGATATATACAAAGGACTATCAATAGAAAACAGGTTAAACAAAACTAAGTGCAGCTAGTTTGCAGTCTTTCCAGCTCCAGTTTGAAGGGATTGTGTTAGCTGTGTTGTTGGCTAGCTCCTCTGAACAACAGTGTCCTGACGAGAGAGCAAATTTTCTATGTCAGGTGAAATTGCACATTATTAGCTCATTGTTATGGGTGTATCCAAATAAGTTACACTAGAAAACAGCTTAAACTAATGCAAATGCAGCTACTTTGTTGTTATTCTGGCTGCACTGTTTGATGTGACTGTAAGTTAGCCGTTGTTGGCTAGCTAGCTAGGAAGGAAGGGATAAGAACGTTGCCAGCCAGTATGGCAATAGAATATTTTGAATGAACGTCCATATATACAGAACAAAAATACTTAATGACTGGGTTGCGTCTCTGGCAACCGAACCGATAGAACAAACGACCAGCTGGCTTCGGTAGCAACCCTAGGTTTGTGTCAGACTATATCTTGTGGAAGGATGAAATAGTATGAATAAATTAATCAAAATAAGGTTTTTAATGAAAATATCTAAATCATTATTTGAATATGTTGGTAATCCGTTGTATATAAGTGATAATGCCCTCGAAGCCAGTGTTTGGAGGATATATTGGCACAGTTTACTAACAACACCCATGCCAATGTATCCTCCAAACACCGGCTTCTCGGCAGTGGCGTGCCTGGGGCCTGGGCCTTCAGTGAGGTCCTACACAGTCCCACCCGAATTAATCCACCTCTTATTACCATCATTATGATGCCATGGCTCTAGACACTATACATTTAGACAGAAACGCAGTATAACCAGGCGTTGCGTCACCTTGAAATTGACATTTATATTCAGAGAATTGCAGGGGAAGAGTACAATACAGTACAGTTCAACTAATAGGCAAGAACATAGTCGAGTGCAACAGAGTTATATTAATATTCTTCTTCTATCCATTTCTGGTCCACAAACTTTGAGCTTTAAGTCCCAAAAAAAATACAGTGTGTTCACTAAACAGCGCATTGTCGCACCCAAAGCAGTTTCACCGTGATGATAAAGACACATAACTATTCACTGAAAATAAAAGAAAGAAAACAAATTATTTGCAACATAGGCTATTTGCCATTTTATTTTGTTAATATATAGGCTATTTAATATTAACGAAATAAAATGCGAAACATACATACACATTTAATAAAAAATAAAATGCATTGTATGCCTACTCACCAAAGACTGATTATTTGAACACAAAATCCTTCCTCCTTTCTTTCCTCAAGAAGACTTCAATGACTCTGTTGTACAGTCTATCTGTGCGTTTTAGTTCCACCAATAAGTCCTTTTCTATCGACATGGAGGCTAATGCTGAAAGCCGAGTCTGTCCAGTAGCATTTCTGGAATACTTTTGATTCGCTTTAAGGCCGAGAATGGCCGCTCGACAGAAGCCGTGGACACAGGGATAGTCACTCACACATGCCAATGTGTAAAGTTGCCCCATGTCCTCATTCAGATTTTTCTGCTTAAGGAGATCAGAGGGACTTTTCCCTTCAAAATCAGTCATAGTATACATTACAGTCAGTTCTGTTTTTAGCTTGGATAGGTCGAACAGTGTTCCGTGACTCTCTGTTAAGCTGGAGAAGGCTGTTTGCGAGAATTTTTTCCGGTAGGTCTGAAAGTGCTGGGGGTCCAGGAGGGAGAGAAACATACATTTTTCGTGGTCTTGAAACCTGTTTCGTATCTGGCAAAGAATGTTCCCCAGAATATTGCTGTGGAGTTGTTGGTAGTATGTGCGAGGGTCTCCTTGTGCTGGGCCTCTGCGTGCGCTGGGTGAACTTGAGATGCGTCATCGTAGATTTGACTGAACCTGCGCCTCTCTCGCTCAATTGTGTCACAAAACTAGTTCACCCTTGTCAGGCAGAATTGTACATCCAAAGTTTGTTTCTGTAGAATTCCAAAAAGCACATCCGAATAATTAAATCAATCAATCAATCAAGTTTATTTTATATAGCCCTTCGTACATCAGCTAATATCTCGAAGTGCTGTACAGAAACCCAGCCTAAAACCCCAAACAGCTAGTAATGCAGGTGTAGAAGCACGGTGGCTAGGAAAAACTCCCTAGAAAGGCCAAAACCTAGGAAGAAACCTAGAGAGGAACCAGGCTATGAGGGGTGGCCAGTCCTCTTCTGGCTGTGCCGGGTGGAGATTATAACAGAACTATGCCAAGATGTTCAAAAATGTTCATAAGTGACAAGCATGGTCAAATAATAATCATGAATAATTTTCAGTTGGCTTTTCATAGCCGATAAAAATCCCATTGAATGTTTCAAGCAAAAAACAAAACTCAAAATCATCCAAACGTGCATTAAATCCATCAGCCATAAGCACAGTATCCCCGTCATGGTCATCATGATGTTCCAGTAAGTGGTTAAACAGCTCCTTTAGGGCAACTCTCTTTTCAAAGACTGCATTGACCAATCTAGATGTATATTGCCACCTCGTTGGTGCAACCTTAGGAAGATGACGCTTGCAGATGTCATCCAGCAGTTGCGTGCGCTTAGGGGATCATGAGAAAAATGCTGCAAGGCCATTGAGGTTGGCAAAGAAGACCTTGCATTCTTTAAGCTTTGAGGCTCCTTGAGTCAGTACTAAATTTAGTCGATGTGCATAGCAGTGAATGAATAAGGCCATCGGTGCCCTCTCCTTAACTTTGGCCTGCACCCCATTGAGTCCAGATGCCATGACTGCTGCGCCATCAAAACACTGTGCCACAACTTTATCCAGACTACATTCATTTTCCTCCAAGAAATGGAAAATAAGAGCGGCAATGTCATCAGCTCGCTTGCCGCTTGTCACATCTTCAAATCGGATAAATCGCTCCTTGACTCCTGTGTCCGTCACATAACGCAGGACGAGTGAGAGCTGTGCTGCATTTCCCACATCTGTTCTCTCGTCCACCATAACAGCAACAAAGGGAGCTTTTTTAATCTCCATTTTGATCTCTTCTCCCATCACTTCAGCAATAGCATAAATTAGGTAATTTTGTATTTTGCCTGACGTCCCAATGAACACTTTGTTAGTGGACAGGTAGTATTGTAAATCTGTGTTGCTTTCAGAAAGAAAAGAAAGAAGCTCCACGTAGTTCCCTTTGTTTGTGGAGTCAGCACTTTCATCGTGTCCCCTAAATGAAAGTTCCTGTTTACCCAAAAACATGACACAATCAATGAGTCTTTTCAATATTTCCCTATTTTTCTTCACCTTTTCATTGTGCAGCTCCGTTGCCCTGCACGCTTGTTCGTTGAGCTGTAGATCCACTCGGGTGTCCCCAAAAGTTTTCAAAAGCACCATTGCTTGTAAGTGCCCAGCCGTACTTTGGTGTCTCGTTGCTGCCTTGGTTAGACAACTCAAGTTTGCAAAGCCAGTGTGGCTCCAAACACCAAATCGATCACTTGCAAATAATAGGCATTCCCAGCAGTACAGTTTGCAGTGCTTCTCGGAGCCTGTGAGCCATTGATAGCGCTCGTAGTTGGAACTTTGAAAGTGGCGAACGAACCCCTTTCCCGCCTGTGACAGGCTTTGTAGCGTCGGCGTCGGGCGACCTCTCCTTACAATGTCTAACTTTTCTTGAAAAGTTTGTCTTGAGAATTCCGTTATAATTATATCCTCGACCAAATCGATATCTTCTCCTCCTTCCGCCATTGTGGGTTGAAAAAACAGCTTAGTAGTACGCGAAATAATTCGTTTATCAAATTCAGTTTCCTAGTTCTGAGGTTCTGCATAGACCTGCCCATAGGACCTGCCTCTCAATATTGGTAATCTAATCAAAAGACGTGCACGCACTACGCCTGCTAGCTGGCTCATGTGTAACACTGGAGCCAGCCAGCAGGCGTACAATAGCCAACTCTAAAGCTGATTGGTTTACACAATTTTCATTTCCATTCACTTTAAGCTACAAGCGCCCGCACTGTTGATTCTGAAGGCCTGAGGGCAGATTTTAGACCCCTGGCAACACATGATGGCTGAATATGATTGGATAAAAGATCTAACATAAAGACCAGCCCTCCAAATCTCAACCTGGGGCTGGAAGCAGTGCAACCAGGAGGAAAGCTATGAAATGAAGAGTATAACTCTTACTCTGGGGAATAATTTAATACATATTTGTGGGAAAATATATTTAAAAAAAAATTATATTCTGATGATGTTTAGGCCAGCAGAGAAGGCCTTGCTGGCCCTGACGGCCCACCACTGCTTCTCGGGTATTATCACTTAATTATCTACTTCCTTAGAGTCAGATGAATTCATGGATACCATTTTTATGCCTCTGCATCCAGTATGAAGGAAGTTAGAAGTTGTTTCGTGAGTCAATGCTAACTAGTGTTAGCGCAATGACTGGATGTCTATGGTATATACTAGCGTGCTAGCAGCTCCCATAGACTTCCAGTCATTGCGCTAACGCTAGTTAGCAATTGCGCTAACACCAGTTAGCAACTTCCTTCAAACTGCACGCAAAGGCATAAAAAAGGTATCCACTGGTTCATCTGACTCTGGGGAAGTAGATAAAGGGCTTCCTTGCCAAAATCTCAAAGTATCCTTTTAACCATTTGTAAATTTGAACTTCAATGGGCATGGTTGTGGGAAGATGTTTTTTTTTTTGTGTAATGGCTATTTTGGTCCACTCGGGAGTAGTAAAGGCCATACAGTACTTTTCTGATTTATCAGGGGGTGCTGCAGCACCCTCAGTACCCCTTTTCTTTTAAATGTTTTTTTATGTATTTTATTCATAATACAAAAATCAACTTAAATTGCTACATCAAACATGTCTAGCAAACCAAACACAGGTATTAACAGTGCTCAAACATACAAAAAATATAAAAATAAAATACAAAAAATAAACAATTTAAGTACAATTATATTCACTCTGAAAATATCTTATTATAATGATTCATGAAGGTGTTATTCTTGTTGTTATTCACTAGGGTTAGTGTTTTAATAAGATAATTAAATTCAATCAGAAAAATTGGTAATTTTGGTATAGAATTTTGGAATTTTTGTTTGTGTATAATAAAGTATTTGGCAACAAGAATAAAAAAATTAACAATAATTTCAGTGGTTTTGTTATCATTGCAATAGTAACATATTATATCTTTTATGTTAAAATTATAGGCAGTGTTCATAATGGTAAATAAGTACTTTGCAAGGTTTTCCCAAAATTCTGACACAAATTTACATTCAAAGATCAAGTGAGACAGATTCGCACCTTCTTTTTCACAGAAAATGCAGATATCATCAATAGCCACAAATTTGGAAATTATAGTTACATGGATATATCTTATGTAAAATTTTGAAGTGCACTTCCTTAACTTTGTTTGGTATACAGTATTTGTAAGGCCTTAACCATGCATTTTTCCAGACAATGTCAGGAATAAGCATGTTCCAGAAAAACGTTCCTCTCGGTGTAAGTTGGTTTTGTGAATGAAGAATTTGTCTTATATATTTATTACAACAAGATTTCTCAAGTAAGCCCACGCCTTCCAATCTGAGTTCTGGATAAACTTTGTGATCATTCCCAAAATTAAGATGACTTTTCATAAGTGTAGTTAGACCACTGGGAACGGCTTTGAACACAGAAATAAACTCTCTGAAAGGTATTGGAAACGCTTTCATTGTTATAAATTGTTCATATGTGAGAATATTACCCTTGTTGTCGAAAATATCTAGAACAAAGTCAATATTCCTCTCATGCCACCTGGGGTAGAACAATGACTTATTCCTTACAGTAATGTCTGAATTATTCCACAAAAGAGCTTTATGAGGGGAAACATATTTTCCAGGCCATTAAAGCTTGTTGGTGAAACCTAGCCAATTTAGCAGGTAATCTTTCAGGAATATAATTACATTTCAGTAAAAATCGAAGACCTCCCAATTTATTAAACACATTATTTGGAATGAAATACCATATTGAGTCAGTATCGAGCAAACATTTTTTCAGCCAGTTTATCTTGAAAGTGTTATTTATGTCAACAAAATCCAACACTTCTAGACCGCCTTCAGCTCTTTTGTTAGAAAGGACAGATTTTTTTTAGTTTGTGAGACTTATTTTTCCAGATGAAGTCAAGAAAGGTCTTATTTATCTCTTTACAAGTAGCTGGATTTACACATAACGATAATGAGGGGTACACAAAACGAGACAGTCCCTCTGCCTTGGACAGAAGTACTCTCCCAAGTATAGAAAGATCTCTTTGTAGCCAATTATTAAATATATTTTTAGTTCTCTTAATTTTAGGAGAGAAATTCAAATGTTGTCTGACTAAGTGGTTTTTTGACAGATGTATTCCTAAATATTTAACACAGTCCTTTACAGGAATATTTTCAATTTCTTTATCATCAGAGTCAAATAAACATAAGATTTCACATTTAGAAACATTCAGCATTAATCCTGATGCAATAGAAAATGCCGTTATAGCACCCTCAGTACCCCTACTTCCCGCTATGTCAGTGGGGTGACGTCAGAGTTGGGACGACCCATGGACTTTCCCGTTTTCATTTGTGGATGACTACCGTTGAAAATGGTCCGGGATCCTTGGGACGTCCAATGCTTGACTGAAATAGGTGCGGGTGTCACGTCCTGACCATAGAGAGCCCTTATTTTCTATGGCAGAGTAGGTCAGGGCGTGACTGGGGGGGTTTTCTAGTTATTATTTTCTATATAGAGTTCTAGTTTAGTTTTTCTATGTTGGTGTTTGGTATGATCCCAATTAGAGGCAGCTGGCTATCGTTGTCTCTAATTGGGGATCATATTTAAGTAGCATTTTTTCCACCTGTGTTTTATGGGATATTGTTTTGAGTTAGTGTATGTTACACCTCTTAGTTACGGTTCGTTGTTTGTTTATTTCTTTGTTGTTTTGTGTGTTTCTAATAAATAATATGTGGAAACCCTATCGCGCTGCAGCTTGGTCCAATAATTATTCCAGCGGACGTGACAGAATATCCCATCAAACCAGGACCAAGCCCAAAGAGGGAAGTATTTCTGGACATGGGATGAAGTGATGGGGAGATGCGAAACCCTTCCTTGGCGACAGACGGAAGGAGATTATGGAGGACAGCGACGACGACAGGGTTCGTGGCTACAGAAAGCCCAAGGACAACCCCAAGTTTTTTGGGGGGGGAGGAGGTTGTCAGCTCAGGGATTCGCTTCTACTCGTCAGGCTACCTGCCACCCCCATACTGTCTTTAGCTGTGATTTAGGTGTGCTATTTATGAACTTTTTAATAAACATTACACATCAAATATCCTAACAATGAGGAAAAAAGTAGCTGGCTTGAGGATAAATTCAGCCACTATTTAGGCATATTGTTGTCTGGCTAATAGCCTACATAAATGGGCTGCAAAATTCAAGGTTAATTAAAATGGGCCTAAATCAAATTAAGTCCAACTTGAGAGACTCCCCTTGTGTCCTGAAGTACTCCTTTTTTGTGTGCAAATGTTTTCACCACGATCTGTAGGTCCAGGTTGTGGGCCCAAATGTTTTCTATACTGTGTATTGCCAACCCAGGCAGTCTTTCCTGAGACATTGGGCATTATATGTTCATTGCACTGCAGATGTAGTCTTGAAAGATGCATGCCAAGATATACCAGAGATAAGGGACTTGATATTGCAACCACACAACTCAAAGCAGGTTCACCAGTATGCATAGTCACTTTACCCCTACCTACATGTACAAATGACCTCAAATAACCCGTACCCCCGCACATTGACTCGGTACCGGTACCCCCTGTATAAAGCCTCATTATTGTTATTTTATTGTGTTTATTTTTAAAAATGTAATTAAATGTTTTACTTTACTTTATTTAGTAAACATTTTCTTAACTCTATTTTCTTATTAACTGCATTGTTGGTAAAGGGCTTGTAAGTAAGCATTTCACTGCAAGGTCTACACCTGTTGTATTCGGCGCATGTGACAAATAAAATTTGATTTGATTTGAACGAAAATCGCAAACAGATCTTTTTGTTCAAGCCCTCAAAAACTGTTATATGTTAATCTGTTTGCATATGCCACTTTATTGGCTGCCCAGTATCCAGACGACCTGTCCCTGGAGCTTCCTATACAGTTAATCTCTTTAACATGTTGAGGCCGGCAATCAAGGAGAATGAGCGGCTCAATTAAAGATGTTACTGAACTGCTGTATTTGACGCACTCCTCCTTTCTGCCCAGTTTCCCTGATGTTGCTACGGCACTCAAGCTGTTTGTAACCATCCCTGCAACTGTCACTTTTGCAGTGAGATTGTTTTCTAAACTAAATAACTATTCTGAACGCAACATGCAGCAATTTCAAAGATTTTACAGTTACAGTTCATATGAGAAAATCAGTCAATTGAAATAAATTCATTAGGCCCTAATCTATAGATTTCACATGACTGGGCTAGGGTGCAGCCATGGGTGGGCATGGGTGCAGCCATGGGTGGGCATAGGCCCACCCACTTGGGAGACAGGCCCACCCACTCGGGAGCCAGTCCTAGCCAATCAGAATTAGTTTTTCCCCACAATAAGGCTTTTACCCCACAGTTTCATCAGCTGTCCGGGTGGTTGGTCTCAGACGATCCCGCAGGTGAAGAAGCCAAATTTGGAGGTGCTGGGCTGGCGTGGTTACAGGTGGTCTGCTGTTGTGAGGCCGTTTGGACGTACTGCCAAAATTCTCTAAAACGATGTTGGAGGTGGCTTATGGTAGAGAAATGAACATTCAATTATCTGACAACAGCTCCGGTGGGCATTCCTGCATTCAGCATGCTAATTGGACACTCCCTCAAAACTTGAGACATTTGTTATTGTGTGACAAAATTGCACATATTAGAGTGGCTTTTTATTGTCCCCAGCACATCTGTGTAATGGATGGAGTCTTTTGGCAAAGGAAAAATGCTCACTAACAGAGATGTCAAACAAATTTGTGGACAAAACTTGAGAGAAATAAGCTTTTTGGCCATATGGAACATTTCTGGGATCTTTTATTTCAGCTCATGAAACATGGGACCAACACTACATGTTGCATTTATATTTTTGTTCAGTAAACATAAGAAGCATTAGGCTCGCGGTCTGATATGAGCTTTGAAAAGCTGCGTAAGCTCCACTCATCGCACTAGCGCCGTTGTAGCCTTGACCATGGCGTCTATTTGCCGATATCCCCGGTAGCCGGACATACACTACATGACTTCGCCACGAATTTGTCACGTTTTTTTGCCGTCCGAGACAACTTTTCATGATCGGGTTGAAATTCTATGAACATGTGCAGGATCAGTACGTTGGGATTCGCGTAGTTTGAGCAAGGTAAGGACGCACCGATGCCGGCCTTTCTGTTCTCCAGACCCCTGTCAGATGTCCTGATAATTTTCTGGCATGTCAGAAATTTTGGCATCTTGTATTATGAGCATTGCTACGACGCGATTGGACAAGGACTACTGCCAAGAGCCAATGAGCACTCAGCATTGGAGACCAAAACAAGGATGGCTAAGAGGAAAGCAACAACATGCAGGTTGTCACTAGTTTAAGACAGCCACTATGTCAAAATAGGCTATATCGTAAACATTTCTGAAAACCTTAATTTGAGGTTAGGGTTAGGCATAAAGTAAGCAAGGTTAGGGTTAGGGTTAAGGTTTACCTAACCTGGTTAAGTTTAGGGTTAAATTTAAAATCAGATTTTAAGAAGATAAATTGTAGAAATAGGCAGGGTTTAGCCACAATGATGACAGATTGGTGGAGTTGTGGAGAGAATGCAGCTGCCTTTTCAATATTAAAAGTTTTCACCTCCAATTCCCTCTGTAGAATATAAATCCATATTCTCCATGTCTGCCCAATCATCTGCTGGTGCAAATTCTACGCCTCAGTCTTTTTTTGGGGTGATGTTTCTGCACATAATAATGTGCACACTTATAAAGCAGCTTGCTGTTTGCATGTAAGAGTTTTTTCCCTAAGACAACGGAGAAGAGGAGGGCAGGATCAAATAGGAATCATTGTGTAACGTGAGCACCCATGTCCTGGGGTTGAGGATTTGGGACAAGGAAATAGAGAAATGTGAGCACATCCAAGTTGTTAAGATTTAAGAAATCATGTAGTGTATGCCCAGCATTATACTTTCAATCAGAATTTTTGGGGGGAGGTTTTCATGTCCTGGGGCACTTTTTCAGTCACACTATGAAGCCCAATAAACAAACACTTCGCTTACTAGTACATATATGGAATTTAAAAAAGGTTTATGAAAAAAATTGTTTTTGGAGGGTTACTGTCATGAACTATTAAATTAAATGAATTATTAATTTAAAACAATTTGACCTCTGTGACAGGCGCATGGCCCCCCAGCACGATATACCAGTGGGTGTAGACAGAGGTTAAGATTAGGGTCGTCCCAAGGATGCCAAATAGCACAGACCTGTAGAAATGAATTCGGACCAACCATTTGGCAATCTGTCACTTCCGAATGATCTTTCCCCCAATCACATCGAAGTATTTAGTAGGCGCATTCTTTCAAACGGTTGCTACGGAGTTGCTTTGTTTAAAACATGAAGTTGCGATTGGTTATTTTCGCAAACAGAGCTGTGACACCGTTTTGAGAAATAACATTTAAACGGGGGCGGGATATCTACATAGTTTGAAAATCTCAGTAGCAGAAAAACTGAGTTGGTGAAGACAGAACAGACACATCAGGCAAGTTACATTATGGCAACATTTGAGTCTTATTTTTGTTGGGGGCTGGTTGTTCTAAGTTGGTTATTTAGCTAACGTTAGGTGGCTAAAGAAGTCATTCAACCTGTTTTATGCTGCAACAAGATAACACTCACTCAGCTAACCGTTAGCTGGCTAGCTAATGTAGCTTGCATTTGCGCTGTAACAATGTTTAACTAGCTAGCTAACATTATTAGCAAACATACTCATGTATTATTAGCTAACCGTGGTAAATTGTGTTGTGCCTAGCCCAGGATATGTGGCCTACGTTAGCCAATGCAAACATTTCTAACGTTAGCTATGCCTTGCTAGCTGAAATGGATAACTACGCAATTTAAAAATCCAGCTAACGTCATGACAACACCCTGGTTAGTTGCTTGCAGGCGCGAAGCAAAATGCCGTGCAGTTGAGTGTTTAAGTAGCTAATATTTGTCTTTACTAGCAAGCTAGTTTAGTTTCCGACGTTAGCTAATTATCGTCCTCTCGATTGTTCTTCCAGTAGAAGTATGGCCTCTCAAAATATGGACCCTGCAGCAGCCTCATCCACAGCAGCTCTGAAAGGCACTGAGACCGGTGGGAGTGCAGCAAAGGGCTCAGTCACGAAAAGGTTTGACATTTAGTTTTGTTCATCTAGATTTAAGCTGATCTTAGTTCCCAGCTTTAGTAGGAAAGTAACGTTAACATGTAAGTGGAGGAACCAAACAGTATTTTGTAATTTGATTGGTGCCACTATTTGTGCATAGGCTAGTTGGGGTAAAAAGTTTGGGCATTTCTGAATCTTTGCTTTTTATACCCTAGACTTCAACAAGAACTGATGACACTAATGGTAAGTGTTCCCCATGTAGGACCATCTCTTTATAATCACAATTGGAGATATCAATCAACATATTTTGTAGAATTGCTATTTCCTTGATCTGATGTTTATTTCTTCATCATGTAGATGTCTGGAGATAAAGGGATCTCCGCTTTCCCGGAGTCTGACAACCTTTTTAAGTGGATAGGAACGATAGACGGAGCGCAGGGAACAGTAAGTCGTGTTTACTTTCTACTCCAGCATGAAAAGTACAGCCTCAGTAGTTGCTCAGATTTTAAGAACAATAACCCTATACCATATGAACATGGCCAACAAGGTCTACGGTATAACTCCTTTGAACATTCAAACGCTTGCTGTGAAATGCTTTTGCACACAAAAACAGTATAACAAAAATCTTCCATCGTTCATTCTTAGGTTTACGAAGGCCTGAGGTACAAGCTGTCGTTGGAGTTCCCCAGTGGCTACCCGTACAAAGCCCCCCGAGTGAAGTTCGTCACGCCATGTTTTCACCCCAACGTCGATGATCAGGGCTTCATCTGTCTCGATATCTTGAAAGACAAATGGTCAGCCCTGTACGACGTACGGTCCATTCTTCTGTCCATCCAGAGTTTATTAGGAGGTAAGGCACTTCCAACAGAAATTAATAAATGGCACTCAGTTCATCAAGTTGACTGGAATTCACCCAACCAACTAGGTTTAACAGTGCTTTGCGATCAAATCACTGTCCAAGTTGTCACCTGTTTTTATTATTTTTTTATTATTGTTTTGAGAGTTTGTGCCACTGTCCAATTTGTTAACTTTGTACTACTCTGTCTTCAGAGCCTAACATTGAGAGTCCATTGAACACTGCTGCTGCTGAGCTTTGGGATAACCAGGAAGGTTAGTATATGGACACATCTGTCCCAACATGGTGCACTTCTTCTGACCAGGGCCCATAGGTCATTTGGGAGGCACACTGTTAATACTCGTGTCATGAGTCAAGTTGTATGATGTTAAACAAACTTGCACTATATTAAGCAAATTATTTTTTTCTTTCAGCCTTCAAAGTCCATTTGAACACAACCTACAAGAACTGACTCAAGCTCCTACAATCCTGCCATGTGTTTTATTTCTGTGTTTTTCTATACTTTAATTATGTACATTTCAATACTGGGTATGTCTGTACAATATTTTTGTTTGTATGACCTCTATGTGAATAAAGATGTCTAGGTATGTTAATTGTGGCTCTTGGTTACTTTCCACTCAACATTTGGCTTTATTTCACTTTGAAAAATATATTTATCTATCACTAACTTCAATACTTATGACATATCACTAAGATGGATATAATGACCATAAAAATCTATCCTCTGCATAGTTCATAATGCCTTCAAAGGCTGCTTGTAAATTTAGATTGGATATCCATCAGGATTTATCCCAGTATTCTACACAGGTACCTTTTTTTCTTCCCCCATCTATGCGGGCTGACACCTGTGTCTCACTGGGCCATGGCTCTGGTGGACTTGGTGCCAAAGCCAAGCCACTGGTACTTTTAAGATGGCATTTTAAACTTCTCGAAAACCAACTTTTGATAATGCAAAGGTTGACCATTCTGCTCTTCACAAGTCCTCACTGTCAGCCCTAACTGGAAGCAATTTCCCTTAGTGGACACTGGTGTTAGGGAGCAGTTATGCAGCTTTGACTACCTAAAGACATTTGTCCACCAGTCATTTTATTAGCCAAATGAAAATGACTTATGCCTGCATGTGTTTTTTCTCTGCATCACTGACAACATTCAGTAACCAAGTGTTCAAGATTACACCCCAAATTTGTCAGGTCAATAGACAAAATACATCACCTTAACAGTTTAGGGGATGATACCATCTTGGGACACCACCTATCTCTTCCAGTCACACTCGTTCTGAGACTGGGCACCCTCCACCCAGGCGTCTTCAGTACTCCACTGCTAGCCGGGGGGGGTTTGGACTGACGCCACCCTAGAGACACCATCAGAAGCCCCTGTTTTCACCAGGGCCCAGTGGTCATTCCTTTGTTTCAAGGGGAAGCGGTCTATTACGTCACTGGCTTTGACAGGTCCTGTTGGCGCTTCTCTAACCCAGTGAGGACGAGAACCCACCACCCCCCACCTGTTGATTTTCTTGTCCAGAGTCTCCCAGCTGTCTGCAAACCTGGATCATGAGACAACATACAGACGAATCGGAGTGGAATTTGCATATGATGCACACACTATACAATGCATTTCCACACAAATTCTTGCACTTGTGGTTTCAGTTCCAGATGTAATTGATCTGTTAAAATGACAGTTCTGTCAATTACATTGTATACTTTATAGACACCAACGGGCTGAAAATGTTGCACTTCAAAAGATATAACCTGAATTTGAATGGAAGGGTCCAGATCTTGAGGTCCATTAAGCATTCAACAGCATTGCAGTGGCCTTACCTGTGCAGATTCTATAAGCCAGTGCTCTGGTCTCGCCCATCTCAGAAATCTGCCGTCCGAGTTGCTTCCGACAGGTGGCCATTTGTTGGAAACAGGCAGTCACCTTGCTCAGGGCCTGCTGGACAACCTCAAACTCTGTGACCTGCTGCTTCCTAGCCTGGAGCTCATCCACTGACTTCCGCCACGATTCATCTGAACCAGTGGAGACTGCTGAGGGGAGGACAGCTCATAATAATGTCTGGAACGGAGCAAATGGAATGGCGTCAAACACATGGAAACCATGTGTGTGTGGTGTATTTGATACCCTTCCACCTCTTCCGCTCCAGCCATTATCACAAGCCCGTCGTCCCCAAATAAAGAACCTCCTGTGATCTGAACCTGCACAGAGAAACCATACAACAAAATGTAATACAATACTTCCATAATTGGTCCATTTACACAGATATTCTATATTTTTTGCTGTCTCATTACCCAACCTTATGTAACAGTATTGCTTCCGTCCCTCTCCTCGCCCCTACCTGGGGTCGATCCAGGGACCCTCTGCACACATCAACAGCCACCCTCGAAGCATCGTTACCCATCGCGCCACAAAAGCCACGGCCCTTGCAGAGCAAGGGAACAACTACTTCAAGGTCTCAGAGCAAGTGACGTCACCGATTGAAACGCTATTAACGCGCACCACCACTAACTAGCTAGCCATACACTTACACACATCTAAAGTGCCTTGCTCAAGAGCACAAAAGTAGGTATTATATGGGATATTGAAGCCGTTAACCCTCCAGCTGCCAGCTCGCTTCCTGTAGGATCCCTACCAAGCATCTTGGGGATAAAATCCGGGAACCCTCTGGTTACCGGCTCACATCTCTAACCTTAAGGCTATCAAACAATAGCCTATTCATGGTACAGACTAAATAAATGACAGTAATAAATACAAATAATAAAAAATTCACACAACTTCACTAAACCAGGGGAATGTATTGTTATTATAAAACCAATATAGTCCTGAATATTGATAGTCATCTCTGATGATGATGATTATGATGATTGGTATTTAATGTTCACTTTAAAAGTATCATGAAGTTATATTTTCTTTAAGGGTTCAAGGATAGACAGCAAATATCCCTCATCCTCTCCCTTTATATTTCAATTAAAAAATATTCTTAGCATTACTATCAGTATTCCAGAATCTACAATCCAAATCTATACTCTGCCACCACTAATAACTCCACTAATTTCCACCAACTTTATCATGACCACATATGAAACACAAAATACAGGAATCTGGAATCAAGAGTTATTAGCTACTTACCAATTTACCAATCACCAAACGTCAACAGACAAATAGCTAACTCACCTCTGTTTTGAAAAGACTCCCCAGGGTCTCATGCTTTCTTATAGCCTATGGCCAAGTTGACAGCCTTCGACACAAGACTGAATACAACTGAGGAACTTCAGGATAAACCCTCAGTATTCGGCTCCTCCTCCACACCCCCCTGCTTAGTCTTTCCTCGCTGGCACTGGCAGGAACTGGTCTTCAGGGAAACACTTTTCATTTAGGCCAACCCAAGCAGCTGAGGCCCATGGAACCATTTGGTCTCTTGCTCTTCTTCCAAAATAAAAGTAGTTTACGTCAATTGGGGACAGACAACAACTGAATAGTTTATTTCCAAAACGCTTTATCCACCAATTCTTCCATTTGTATTTTTTAATCAGAAATGATTGCTTGTGGGTACTTTCATGTGTGTGTAAAATGTTACAGTTCTAAGATTTTTTATTCATACTGTAGATTTCAAATGTATATGAAAAATGCTAAATGCAAAAGTAGTCTGACCCCTTGGATTTCTTCCAATTTTATTGTGTTACAAATAATTGGGGCTGACATTATTCTTTAAATGAAAGGGAAACTGCCTTGCTCAGGGGCAGAACAACATATTTTTATGCCAGCTCAGAGATTCAACCAGAAACCTTTCGGTTAATGGCCCAACGCTCTAACCACTAGGCTGACTAACCCTTCTTATGTCCCGCATACATACAACCTCTGTAAGGTCCCTCAGTACTGAATTTCAAGGACAGATTCAACTACAAAGATCAGGGAGCTTTTTGAAAGTCTCATAAAAAAGGGCTGTGGGTGATTGGTAGGTGGGCAGTGATTGGTAGATGGGTAACAATAACAAATCAGACATTGAATATCTCGTAAAGCATGGTCTAGTTAATAATTATGCTGTGCATTATCTATTAAACCACCCAGACACCCCAAAGATACAGTCATCCTCCTCAACTGAGCTGCAGGACAGGAATGAAACTTCTCAGGGATGTTACCATGAGGCCATTATTGATTTTAAAACAGCTACAGGGTTCAATGGCTGTGATGGAAGAGAACTGAGGATGGATCAACAACATTGTAGTGAAAATACAAATATTCCAAAACAACAAGGCACTAAAGTAATACCGCAAAAAAAAAACATGTCAAAGGAATACACTTGGTCTAAATGCAAAGCCCTATGTTTGGAGCAAATCCAACACAACACCACTGAGTAACTGCTTCCTTATTTAAAAGAATGGTGGTGGTTGCATCATAGTATGGATATGCTTGACATTGGAAAATTACTGGAGAGTTTTCAGGATAAATAGAAATGGGCACAGACAAAATCCTAGAGCAAAACCTTCTTCAATCTGCTTTAAACCAGACACTGGAAGAGGAATTCACCTTTCAGCAGGTCAATACCCTACAACACAAGGCTACATCTACACTGGAGTTGCTTACCAAGAAGACAGTGAATGTTCCTAAGTGGCCAAGTTATAGTGTTGACTTAAATCGTCTTGAATTATGATGGAAAGATTTGAAAATGGCTGTCTAGCCATGATCCCCAAGATCTTGACAGAGCTTGAAGAATTTTGCAAGAATAATAGGCAAATATTTCACACACCAGGTGTGCAAAGGTCTTCCACTTACCCAATAAGTCTCTCAGCTGTAATTACTGCCAAATGTGTTTCTAACCTGTATGGAGTCAGGGGTGTGAATACTTAGGCAACAATTATATTTTATTTATTAAATGTATGTTAATACTAATAAAAAACGATTTCTTCCACTTTGACATTACTGAGTATTTTGTGTAGATTGTTGACAAAAAAAATACAATTAAATCAATTTTAATCATACTTTGTAACACAACAAAATGTGAAGAAATCCAAGGGTTCTGAATACTTTTGCAAGCCATTGTTTAGCTGGTGTTGTAACTTTAATGTGTTACAGAGTTAATGTTTAAGTTAATTCATTGAGCTGTATCTAAAGATATTTCTTTACAGTTATTTACATATGTAATTGTATTGGTTAGTATTGAATTACGCTTTTGACTGCAAGTTCCAGAATGCCTTGCGACAGGAAGTAGAGAGTGAACGCGCTAGTTAAGTGCAATTAACAGGTGATTATTGGGCTTTTTTACGCTAGCATCTTACTGGCATTGCTCTGTAGAATCTAAAGTTGTTAAATGTAACGTGATCAAGAATTATTACTAAAAGAAGCTTTCATATCAAACCCGACGTCCCGAGTCATTACTTTGAAGATAGTTATTCTATAGCTGGCATGGAATGTTCGTATCCTGTATATTGGACTGTGATATGTGGTTGTCTCACCTAGCTATCTTAAGACAAAGGCATTTACTTACTAGCAGTACTACTTGTTTCACTGAGTGAGGCGGATATATAGCACTTTGCATAAAAACAACATGGTTCTTTGTCTCTCTGAAATGAAACCGTCAAGTAATGCATTTGTTTGAAATCTATGTCTGTCATTAAACATGTCTGCCATGCCATGATTAAATAGTGAAAAAACACACCAATCTTTAACTAAAAAAAACAAATTTACCTAAATTTCTGAAAAACTGATATATAGCGTTGTGGAATGAAACTCTGTCTGTTTGCCTCAAGTTTTGACAGAGGTTCATTATGCTTCCCTAATCAAATCTAAAATTGTGTTTTTGGAAAGTGTTTAATTGAAACAGTAAAAGGGGTAACGTAAAGGTAGAAAGATCAAGAGGAGAGAGTAGAAAGGATGGACACGGAGAACGAACCCCGGTCTCCAAGGTTGACATCATCTAATGCTCCGTGAGGTTTCTTATAATTAGCAGCATTTGATCGTGCTAGACAGGTATTCCTTCAAGTTGCGCTCCAGTGATAACTAACTAGAAGCTTTGAAGAGCTGAGGACCTTCGATGCCGCACGGGTGTTTCCATGTGCCAAGGTCTTCAGAGTAAGGTCACAAAAATTAGCTCATCGAGTTAGCAAAATGTCAGGAATTTAGCGAAATGGGTCTGTGGGGCTGCAACTGAATCCAGTGATTCACACATCACCAAATGGTACACTTTTCACTGGGGGAAATTGTTCTGCATAAACAGCTACACATATTGTGGGATAATATTTTGATTTCTCCAGTCTCCTGAGGGTAGTTTAATTCAAGCAATGTATGTAGCTTTGTCTTGTCTTCCATGTCTAAATAAATGATGCAAGAACTAACATATATTGGATCATTTTTTTGGTGCTTTTTACATAATACTTATTCCATTGTAATTGTGAAGTATAAGGAATGTGATTGTATCCTATTAAACTGCAGATTGGATAGTTGCCCATGAAGTGTGGGTTATGGAAGAAATGTAAAAAATAATGGCAAAGATCACAAAAGTGTCTTGAGTCTTTATTGAAATATCTAGTAACAGTTTAGGCGTTAGGCGGTTTGTCCATTCCAAATGCAACAACACAGACAAGTTCATATTACAACATTAAGTTACTGCAGGGGCACAGACAGACATGCCTTACAAAGGCAACTCGGAACTTCAACAGTATACATGGAGACTGTGCTATATGTCTGAATACATCCCTAAAACTATGGGTTTTCATAGTCCGTATCCCATAGGTCGAGCAGATAGGTATTCTACCACGATAAGGTTAACAGTGTATGTGCAGTCATTGCCATAGTAGAGCATGAGAGGGTCGTATTCTTTTTGAACAATACAGTTTAGTGATCGTCACAATAACTAAAGCCCATTCCGGTAAGCCGTATAAACACAAACAACAGCAATCTGATGCAGGTTGAGCTGTGTAATTAGAAAACCATTCATCAGGTCATGGGCGTTGCACAGGTTGGCTTGCCTTGAATGTTCCAGTGGAAAGCCCTACATCCTAATCCAAGTGGTCACTCGGAATTGTTCGTTTTAGTGCTGGTATTATCTGAAGTGGGAAATAAGAAAGAAAGGGGTGGGTAGGGGTGTATTTTACAAAGGAGAGGGCATATACAGTGCAGTGAAAAAGTATTTGCCCCCTTACACTTTTGAATCATCTGTCCATAGAACATTATTTCAAGAGTCTTGATCATCCAAGTGCTTCCAGGTGCTTTTTGGCAAACTTGAGTCAACTTTTTGGACGACATGGGTCCAATTATGCCTGGCAAAAACCAAACGCTGCATTCCACCGTAAGAACCTCATACCAACGGCCAAGCATGGTAGTGTTAGTGTGATGGTTTGGGGATGCTTTGCTGCGTCAGGACCTGGATGACTTGCCTTAAAAGAAGGAACCATCAATTCTGTTCTGTATCAGATAATTCCACAGGAGAATGTCAGGCCATCTGTCTGTGAGCTGAAGCTGAAGAGCAGCTGGGCCATGGGGCAAGACAATGATCCAAAACACACAATCAAGTCTACATGAAAATGGCTAAAAGCAATACATTTGAAGATTTGGAATTACCTAGTCAAAGTCCAGACCTAATCCCAATTGAGATGTGGCAGGACTTGAAACGAGCAGTTCATGCTTGAAAACCCACATATGTCGCTGAGTTACAGCAGTTCTGCATGGAAGAGTGAGGCAAAATTCCTCCACAGCGATGTGAGAAACTGATCAACAACTACAGGAAGCGTTTGGTTGGAGTCATTGCAGCTTATGGTGGCACGACCAGTTATTGAGTGTGAAGGGGCAATTACTTTGTTTATGAAATAAATGAAATAAATATGTAATTGTTGTGTTATTTGTTCACTCAGGTTCCCTTTATGTAATGTTAGGTTTTGGTTGTAGACCTGATAACATTCAGTATCAAAAATATGCAAAAGTAGGGTTAAATCAGAAAGGGAGAAAATACTTTTTCACGGCACTGTAGATATGCATCAGTGATTTGGTTTGGTCTTTTACAGGTCTCGCTATGTCATGTCCACAGGTAGACATATATTGGTATTAGGGGGTTGAGTAGGGGAGGGGAGTAAAGTGGGGACGTGACTATGTAGCTATTGACTGCATGATCTCATGGCAAAGGCATTGACAGAAGCCATAGAACACACACAGAACTAGGGTGGAGGGCACCAGGCTGACCAGGATGACGCCCAGGGTGAGCTGCTGGATCATCAGCAGGTAGATGCCCAGCGGCAGCGATGAGAAGAAGACCAGACACAGGACACCGATTAGGAAGCTGGGAAAGTTGCGCGAGGTCCAAGCCCCGCACTTCTGCAAGGGCATGTTGCAGGGCTGCGAGGCCAGGCTTGCGGGCCGGTACAGGCGCACCATATTGAGCATGCTCATGGAGTCCGATGACTGCGATTCGCCCGGCACCTCCATGATGGTGATGACCAGGCAGTCGGAGGAGCTATGCGACTGCTCGCCGGTTGTGACGCAGTCACCCCCAGAATCACCACCACAGCCGTCCCCTCCACCTCCGCTCCCGCTCAGGCTGCTTGGGGTGAGCAGTACCTCCCCGCCAGGGGTGATGGAACCACCACTCTTCCTGGCCCGGTCCTGATAGGTGAGGATGGCCAGGATGTTGCTGTCGTCCTGCAGCAGCCAGATCTCCTCGTAGGGCACGTGCGTCTCGTGGCGGCAGAAGGGGCAGCTGACGATGCTGGGGGACGAGTTCTCCACAATCTTCTTCAGGCATTTGGCGCAGACGCGGTGGAGGCAGCCCAGCACCTTGGGCTTGCGGGTGCGCGTGTCGTAGCGGTTATAGCAAATCTTGCACTCCAGCTCCTCCACGGTGTAGACCAGAGGCTGGCAGCGCTGGTCCGTCTGCAAGTCCAACTTCTCAAACTTCTGGTTCATCATGAGAGAGGCAAGGGAGGGCGGAATGCCCAGATTGCCAGGAATGCAGGTGCTGATGCAGCAGCGCTAGCCAGGAATGGTGAATGTTCCAAGGCGTCACCCTGCACTGATTCAACAGCAGCTGCCCGGTAAAGTTTTGTCCCTGATTCAAGATTTATATGATTTTTTTCTCAAGTGTGAAGATAGTGAATGTTATTTTTAGACTGTTATTTGTTTTTGTCCACATTATAGCTCACAAGAAGCGGGGTAAAAATAATGATTTAAGACACTGATATGATGGGCACAAATATACTTATTTTTTACACCTTTTCACAGTAAAAATACATTCACATACGGTATTACTTCGCAAATATTGACACCTAGGTTGCAAAGAGAACAATCAGGCCCTGATATATATTTTTGTCTGGTCGTGAATACCCTGAATAACTGAGTTCGTACAGTTGAGCATGCTGATTGGTTTTACTTTCACAATGATGTACAGTATAGTGCTAAATTAGTGTTTGAGGGCATAGGATTGGGGAAGACAGATTTGGACTGGTCCCTACCCTAACGTAGCGCAGGCAGACTTCGGATCAGAGGGGTTCTTTTGCAGTTATCTACTGCTATCATACAATGCAATGCTCTCATGGTTACCCTGCACATACAACGTCTGTCTGCAGATTTGGTACAAATTCAGATCTGCAGATGAGTTTCCAATGACAAAACCATTCCAACAATTTACTGAGAGAACCTACTGGTTTTGAAAGTCCCTGTGATGTGTAAAGTGCGTAAACAGAAAACATACACAAGTGGACAGGGAGCTGGAACCATTTTCAAATTTGCCTGTGTCACTATTGCTTTGATCGGAATATCCAAAATATGGAGGGATGAATTGGATTATATCCGTCAGAAAATCTTGCGTGAGTGGTTGTCGAACGATCAAGCTAGAGATGGGTAGTGGTATTGCCAGTATTGGTATTCTCAGGACACTGGTACAGCAGCATGGTTACTCCTCTGTGAAAAGAACACAAAGGAATATTTGTCAGTGAACATTTGGGAATCAAAAACAAGTATAAAACCACACAGTAGAGGCCTAGGACGATCTAGCGGTCTAAGCTGTTGCCTCCTGTGCACATACAGTACCAGTCAAAAGTTTGGACACGCCTACTCATTCCAGGGTTTTTTCTTTATTTTTTACTATTTTTTACATTGTAGAATAATAGTGAAGACATCAAAACTATGAAATAACATATGGAATCATGTAGTGACCAAAAAAGTGTGAAACTTCTTCGGTTTCGGTGTCCCTTCCACGGGACGGTTGAGCTAACGTAGGCTAATGCGAGTAGCATGAGGAACATTTCCCAGGACATAGACATATCTGATATTGGCAGAAAGCTTAAATTCTTGTTAATCTAACTGCACTGTTCAATTTACAGTAGCTATTACAGTGAAAGAATACCCTGCTATTATTTGAGGAGAGTGCACAATTTTGAACATGAAAAGTTATTAATAAACAAATAAGGCACATTTGGGCAGTCTTGATACAAAACTTTGAACAGAAATGCAATGGTTCATTGGATCAGTCTAAAACTTTGCACATAGACTGATGCCATCTAGTGTCCAAAATCTAAATTGCACCTGGGCTGGAATAATACATTATGGCCTTTCTCTTGCATTTCAAAGATGATGGTACAAGAAAATACAAAAGATTGGTTGGTTTTCTCTTTGTATTATCTTTTACCAGATCTATTGTTTTATATTCTACTACATTCCTTTCACATTTCCATAAACTCCAAAGTGTTTCCTTTCAAATGGTACTAAGAATATGCATATCCTTGCTTCAGGGCCTGAGCTATAGGCAGTTAGATTTGGGTGTGTCATTTTAGACATAACTTTAAAAAAGGGGCTAATCCTTAAGAGTTGTTAAACAAATCAAAATATATTTTATATTTGAGATTCTTCAAAGTAGCCACCCTTTGCACACTCTTGGCATTCTCTTAACCAGCTTCATGAGGTAGTCACCTGCAATGCATTTCAATTAACAGGTGTGCCTTGTTAAAAGTACATTTGTGGAATTTCTTTCCTTCTTAATGCTTTTGAGCCAATCAGTTGTGTTGTGACAAGGTAGGGGTGGTATACAGAAGATAACCCTATTTGGTAAAAGACCAAGTCCATATTATGGTAAGAACAGCTCAAATAAGCAAAGAGAAATGACAGTCCATCATTACTATAAGACGTGAAGGTCAGTCAATGCGAAACATTTCAAGAAGTTTGAAAGTTTCTTCAAGTGCAGTTGCAAAAAAAAGTCAAGCGCTATGATGAAACTGGCTCTCATGAGGACCGCCACAGGAAAGGAAGAGCCAGAGTTACCTATGTTGCAGAGGATAAATTCATTAGAGTTACCAGCCTCAGAAATTGCAGCCCAAATAAATGCTTCACTGAGTTCAAGTAACAGACACATCTCAACATCAACTGTTCAGAAGAGACTGCATGAATCAGGGCTCCATGGTCGAATTGATACAAAGACACCACTACTAAAGGACACCAATAAGAAGAAAATACTTGCTTGGGCCAAGAAACATGAGCAATGTACATTAGACCGGTGGTAATCTGTCCTTTGGTCTGATGAGTCCAAACTGGGCGCGTTCCCAGTCATCAGCGTTATCTGCATTGCCTCTATTCAAATGACTCTCTCCTAACACACACGCCATATGTTGCTGCTAGTATTATTATTTTTTGATCCTGCATATAACTACCTCATTGTCACGCCTACTCCAGCTCTTCCCCTCCGGCGTTCAACGTCGCCGGTATACTAACCACCGGTCCTGGGTTCCACCATGATACTCACCTGGACTCCATTACCTTCCTGATTACCACCCCTATATCTGTCACTCCCTTGGGTTCCTTCCTCAGTAAGTATTGTTACTGTGTTCATGTGTAAACTCTACTGTTATGTTGTCTCGTTTCATGTTTGTTGTTTTATTAAACGTTTCTCCTGCACCTGCTTCTCGACTCACAGCGTCTCCGTTACAGAATACTGACTCAAACAATGGAAGCTGCAGGAAAACCGAATATCTCTCAGATGGTCGACAAGCAGGGTTACCTTCTACGTTAACACCATGACCAGCAGGCACAACTGGGGACGGATATGGAAGAGGTTCTTCGCAGTTTGCAATGTTTCGAACACACCCGGGAGGTCTTGCCTTCAACTAACGGAGGATACTCTACAACCAGCCGACCCAGCGAGCCAGCACAACAGCCCATTCAGCAACCCGCTCAGGTCAGCGATGCTCGTCTGTCCCTCCCAGATAAATATGACAGTACCTCATCCAAATGCCGTGGCTTACTACTTAATGTGCTCCCTCTTCTTTACATATCAGATGGGAGCTCCCACCACCGAGAGGACCAAGGTTGTCACGGTTATTTCTCTGATGACTGGGCGGGCGTTGGAATGGGCTACGGTCGTATGGGAGAGAGGAGGAGCTAGAATCCTATGAGGGGTTCATGGCTCTATTTAAATGTATCTTCGATCATCCCCCGGAGGGCAGAGTAGCGGGGGGGGGGACGGGGGTGGTGAGTGTCTACTTCAAATACGGCAGGGGCACCAGACGGCTGCCGAGTATGCGCTCACCTTCCGGACAGTGGCAGCATTCCAGCGGATGGAATGAGCTGGTGCTACATATGCTATTCAGAAGAGGTCTAGGTGAGGAGGTCCAGACGGAACTGGCATGTCGACACGAAGACCTCACCTTGAAACAAACTCATTGCGATGGTCATCCGTCTGGATAACCCACTTCGTGAGTGTCAGTACTCTCATCACATCTCTCCCTCCCTTAGCGAACACTCGGGATCAGAGCCTAAACCCATGGAGGTAGGGGTCACACGCTTCCCCGCGGCGGAGCACCGCAGATGGATACAGCTGGGGCTCTGTCTGTACTGTGGGCAAGGAGGGCACAAGCTCCAGCGGTGTCCGGCACTTTCGATTCCGGGATCCACAAGAGCAGAGGGACGGTCACGTGATCTTCCACCCCCTGGGGCAGCAGTGAGTATTCCATCTTCATCACTTTCTGCTAGGTTCTTTTTGGTGTCCATCACACTAGTTGACTGTCCCTCATGTACTGTGTCTACGCCATTAGTGGATTCCAGGGAGACGCAGCTAAATTTATTGACCAGACCCTTGTCTCCTCTCTTAATATCATCTCATACATGCTCTCCTCTCCTTTTCCGGTTCAAGCCCTCGATAGTTGACCATTAGGATCTGGAACCGTCACACACATCACCCAACCACTCACCCTCACCATGGAGTCCACTCATCAGGAGAACATCCCCTTCTGCATTACCAGTGCACCAGTTCACAAGATCATCCTTAGCCTCCCTTGGCTTCAACGCCATAACCCTACCTTCTTATGGTCGAGGATGAGAATCACAGACTGGTCACCCGAATGCCGGAGCACCTGCTTCCCTGCTTCCCTGTCCCCTGTGGTTCCACGTCAGTTGAGAGTCCTGTGGTTGCCCTTCAGCCCAACATCCTGGAGGTATACCAAGACCTGCGGGAGGTATTCTCAAAGACCTGCGCCACCTGTCTTCCTCCTCATTGCCCCTGGGACTGTGCCATCGACCTGCTTGCAGGTTCAGCACCTCCGTGCAGACGCATCTACCCTCTGTCGGTGGCTGAGACCCAGGCCATGGAGGATTACATCCAAGAGGGGCTCCAACAAGGTTTTATCCGCACGACCACTTCTCCTGCGTCGGCTGGTTTCTTCTTCGTGGCCAGGAATTGACTACAGTGGACTCAATGAGATTATCACAACGTATCGGTAGCCTCTCTGGTTGTTGCCAGCAGCCATCGGACAGCTCCGCGGGACCCGGATTATTACCAAACTGGACCTGTGGAGTGCTTACAATCTCATCCGTATCCGGGAGGGGGATGAGTGGAAGATTGCGTTTAGCACGATGTGTGGTCACTACGAGTACTTGGTGATGCCATTTGGCTTAGCCAATGCTCTGTCAGTGTTCCAGGCATTCATTAACAAGGTGTTCAGGGACATGCTCGGACTCCAGGTGGTCATGTATATCGAAGACATCTTGATCTACTTGGCTAACCTGGAGGATCACATCACTCACGTTCGAGCAGTCCTGGAATGCCTCCTGGCTAACCACCTGTAGGTCAAGGATGTGAAGTGCCAATTTCATCAGAGGGCTGTCTCCTTCTTATGCTACCAAATCAGCCTGCAGGGAATTGAGGATGGATGACAAGAAGGTAGATGGGGCAGGGGCACCAGACAGCCCCATCAGGTCATGGCCAGTCCCAACCACCATAAAGGGGTTACAATGGTTTTTGGGGTTTGCCAACTTCTACCGTCATTTCATCAAGAACTTCAGCTCTGTCACCAGTCCTCTCTCCTTAAGGCAGGCCTCGTAGGTTGTTGTGGAGGCCAGCAGCCGACGAGGCCTTCTGTCTACTCAAGGGATGTTTCATCTCCGCCCCATTGCTCAAACATCCAGATCCCACGATATCCTTTGTGGTGGAGGTGGATGCTTCATAGGTAGGCATGTGGGCAGTTCTGTCTCAACAACAGGGTAATCCATAGAAGTTGTACCCGTGTGCTTTTTACTCTAAGAAACTGTCCCCTGCAGAGAGGAATTATGACGTCGGTGATCGTGAGCTCCTGGTGGTGAAGTTGGCATTAGAGGAGTGGAGACACTGGCTGGAGGGCACCAATGAACCATTTGTCATTCTCACCGACCATCAGAACCTGGAGGACATACGGACAGCAAGAAGGCTGAATCCGCACCAAGCAAGGTGGGCCCTTTTCACAAGGTTTGACTTCACGCTGACCTATCACCCAGGTTCAAAGAACACCAAGGCCGATGCTCACCTCTACAATTCGGGAGAGGGTCCTGTCCAGAATGCGCCTATGATCCCATCCTTCCGAGTTGTAGCTCCTGTGGTCTGGGATGAAGATGTGGACATCCGCCAGGCTCTGGAGAGGGGGCCCGCATCCAACTCTCCTCCCGAGCACATTTACATTCCTACAGGGATAAGGGTCTGGCTGATGACCTGGGCAAACACAGCTGTTGTCGCTGGACATACATGTATTTCTCGCACTACCCAATCCATCTCTGGGAAATACTGGTGGCTCACCTTAGCACAGGATGTAACTTGCTACGTCAACTTCTGTTCCGTATGTGCCCAAACCAAATCCCCCCGGAATGCTCCAGCAGGGAAGCCCCCTCCCCTTCCTGTGCCTCAGCACCCCTGGTCCCATCTATCCATTGACTTTGTTACAGATCTCCCCTCCTTTGATGGTTTCACCACCATTTTGGTGGTTGTGGATAGATTTTCAAAATCCTGTCGTTTAATTGCTCTTACTGGTCTCCCTACTGCTCTCCAGGTCACTGAGGCACTCTTCCAGCAGGTCTTCCAGCATTATGGCCTTCCCGGAGGACATTGTCTCCGACCGTGGCCCCCAATTCACATCATGGGTATGGAAAGCCTTAATGGAGAAGCTCTGTGTCACGGTCAGCCTCACTTCCGGGTACCGACCTCAGTTCAACGGGCAGGTGGCGAGGATGAACCTGGAGCTGGGGAGGTTCCTGAGGAGTCACTGTCAGGACCGGCAGGGAGAGTGGGCACGATTCCTTCCATGGGCAGAGTATGCCCAGAACTCGCTATGTCACTCCTCCACTGGGTTGACCCCCTTGCAGTGTGTTCTGGGCCCTGGCTCCGTGGACCCCGGGCCAGACCGATGCTCCTGCGGTTGATGAGTGGTTCCGGCAAGCAGAAGAAGTGTGGAGCGATGGTCACTTGAGAATCCAGCGAGCCGTCCACCATCAAAAGGAGCAGGCAGAACGCCACCGCAGTGCGACCCCTGTGTTCCAGCCTGGGGATCGTGTCTGGCTTTCTACCAGGAACCTCTCACTCCGCCTGCCCTGCAAGAAACTGAGCCCTCGGTTTGTGGGGCTGTTCAAGGTTCTCCGGAGGGTCAACGAGGTGACTACCGTATCTCACCTTCTTTTAATGTCTCCCTTCTCAGGCTGGTGGTTCCTGGTCCCCTAGCTGATGCTGTCCCCACGACACCCCTCCACCCCCCCGGACATCGAGGGGAGTCCGGCATATGCCGTCAGATCCCGACTGGACTCCCGACTTTGTGGGTGTCGGCTCCATTTCCTGGTGGACTGGGAGGGGTATGGCCCAGAGGAGCGGTGTTGTGTTCCGGTGGAGGACATTCTGGATCCCAACATTATCCGTGATTTCCACCTTCGCAGCACAGACCAGGCCGCTCCTCATCCTCAGGGTTGTTCCTCTAGGTGGTGTCGTCCTGCGGGACGGAGGAGCCGCACGTCAGGGGGGGGGGGGGGGGGGGGGGGTGTACTGTCACGTCTACTCCTGCTCCTCCCCTCCGGCGTTCAACATCGCTGGTATACTAACCACCGGTCCTGGTTTCCATCATTACGCGCACCGCACCTGGGTTCCTTCCTCAGTCAGTATTTTTCCTGTGTTCATGCGTAAACACCACTGTTATGTTGTCTTGTTTCATGTTTGTTGCTTTATTAAATGTTTCACCTGCGTCTCCATTACACTCATCTATCACTGATATCGTTATCGATATTGTTCTTGTACATATAATTTTTTAAAATATTGACACTATCTAATTTGGATATTGCTACTATGCAAGTAACCATTTCGCTGTACAGTTAACACCTTCTGTAGAGACCCATCCAGATGTGGCTGGGGGTTATAGCATTTCTTTCATATGACCCATTAATTTAGACAAGTGTATCTGGGTAAGCGTCATCTAATATTTATTAAATATTTTTATCTGGACACTTGCTGTTTACCTGCAATTTTTCCTGAATGTAGGCTATTACTTTAACCTCTCTTGGGTAGGGGGCAGTATTTTCACGTCAGGATGAAAAGCGTGCCCAGAGTAAACTGCCTGCTACTCAGGCCCAGATGCTAGGATATGCATATTATTAGTATATTTGGATAAAAACACTCTGAAGTTTCTAAAACTGTTTAAATGATGTCTGTGAGTATAACAGAACTCATATGGCAGGCAAAAACCTGAGAAAAAATCCAACCAGGAAGTGGGAAATCTGAGGTTTGTAGTTTTTCAACTCTTTGCCTATCCAAGATACAGTGGAAATGGGGTCATATTGCACTTCCTAAGGCGTACACTAGATGTCAACAGTCTTTAGAACCTTGTTTGATGCTTCTACTGTGAAGTGGGGGCGAATGAGGTCAGAGGTCTGCCAGAGAGCCACGAGCTGACCAGGCGCGTTCACGTGAGAGAGTTAGCTTGCGTTCTATTGCATTTCTGAAGACAAAGGAATTCTCCGGTTGGAACATTATTTTGAAATCTGACAGCGGTTGCATTAAGGAGAAGTGGATCTAAAATTCCATGCATAACAGTTGTATCTTTTAGCAATGTTTATTATGAGTATTTCTGTAAATTGATGTGGCTCTGCAAAATCACCGGATGTTTTGGAACTACTGAACATAATGCGCCAATGTAAACTCAGATTTTTGGATATAAATATGAACTTTACCGAACAAAACATACATGTATTGTGTAACATGAAGTCCTATGAGTGTTTATTTTATCTCTATTTCTGCTTTTTGTGACTCCTCTCTTTGGCTGGAAAAATGGCTTTTGGTTTTTCTGGTTTTTCTGTGACTTGGCTCTGACCTAACATAATCATCTGGTGTGCTTTCTTCGTGAAGCCTTTTTGAAATCGGACACTGTGGCTGGATTTACAACAAGTGCATCTTAAAATGGTGTAAAATACTTGTATGTTTGAGGAATTTTAATTATGGGATTTCTGTTGTTTTGAATTTGGCGCCCTGCAGTTTCACTGGCTGTTGACGAGGTGAGACGCTACCGTCCCATATACCCTGGAGAGGTTAAGAGCTTTCACACATTATATATCAGATGTACATCTAAATGTTGTAAAACTTATATGATTAAATATGAAACTATTTTTGAAAAGATAGAAATGTGATTTTAGTCTTCTAATGAGATAATGTTTTCTCATGTCTGTTGCATACTAAGACACGCCACTAATGAGGTCAGAGTTCGTGTCAACATGATGGAACCACCTTTCAGGCCAGAGTGCTTAAAAGGACTCGCTGAGAATGTAAATACAGACCAGAGAACGTAAGGATGTGGTCCACACAACATTTCAGATGTCATACCCTCTAAGTGTTTGTCTAACTTTTTGGAAAAGTGGTCAAAGTAGCTGATTTATGGCAAGTGACATTGTTTACAGTGAATGTTGGATGTCATGATGTCACAATGGGGAGCTTTAGAATGTTGAAAGAAGGGTCATTAAAGTGAATGAAAAAAATGGTTTAAAAAGTATAAAAGATATCAAAAAGTTAAATGAAAGCACACTATTCCAGATCATAATACACTTTTTAAAGTTTGAATGGCGTTTCCAGCTTAAACGGTGTAAGAAGAGTAGTGTGCAGAATAATAATAATAAGATGAAGTGTGACAAAGATTTTAAGTCGGGAATTTGCTTCGCAAGTCTTATCTAATAATTTTAAATGACGTGCCTATGTATCATCAGTAATAATAGTATTCTTAGTGCTTGCTAGAGCATTATTAACTGCCGTAGCGCAGTGGTCTACGCGGCGTGCTCCAGCTCCGAGCCTCATGAGTTTGCGCCCAGTGCTGGCAATCTAGTGACAAGCCTGAGCCTACATTAGGCCCACAAGTTAATTGCATTTATTTAAATATTTTCAAGAAGTTAAATGAATAGTGTGATTTACACATCAGAGAAAAACTTCTTAGCTCAACTAAATCGTCTTTGGATAGGCTCAAATGTATAAACATATTGACAGCTTTACGAAATTAAATATTAAAGCCACACAATACAGGCTTTCAATCCACACCAAAGATCATAACTAAATCAACAAAATATACATAACCTAACTATAAAACGTGGGCGAGCATCCACGAGTATCCACACTGGACAAAAGTTTATCGTTCTACAGTAGGCCTACATCTGTCAATCAACTGATGGCCTAAATCAATTTAGCCAGGGAAACACAAACAAATCAAATCAAATTATTCACATGCTTACTCACAAGCCCTTAATCACACCTTTCATTTTGTGCCAATGGATAGGCTAATGGGTAGCCTACAGAATGTAGCCTGTTGGAATATAGCCAAATAACAAGGGGCTTATTGCAAACATCGATGGTACTAGATTAATGCTGGCTGACGGCTCTGGCAGGTCATGGCTGGCTGACGGCTCTGGCAGGTCATGGCTGGCTGACGGCTCTGGCAGGTCATGGCTGGCTGGCGGCTCTGGCGGCTCCTGTCTAGCGGACGGCTCTGGCGGCTCCTGACTGACGGACGGCTCTAGCGGCTCCTGACTGACGGACGGCTCTGAAGGCTCAGGACAGACGGGCGGCTTTGAAGGCTCAGGACAGACGGGCGGCTCAGATGGCGCTGGGCAGACGGGCAGTTCAGACGGCGCTGGGCAGACGGGCAGTGCAGATGGCGCTGGGCAGACGGCAGACTCTGGCCGGCTGAGGCGCACAGTAGGTCTAGTGCGTGGTGCCGGAACTGGTGGTGCCGGAACTGGTGGTACCGGGCTAAGGACACGCACCTTAAGGCTAGTGCGGGGAGCAGCAACAGGGCGCACAAGGCTCTGGAGACGCACAGGAGGCTTGGTGCGTGGTGCCGGAACTGGTGGTACCGGGCTGGAGACACGCACCACAGGGCGAGTTCGTGGAGGAGGAACAGGGCTCTGGAGACACACTGGAAGCCTGGTGCGTGGTGTTGGCACTGGTGGTACTGGGCTGGAGCGGGGAGGTGGCGCCGGATATACCGGACCGTGAAGGCTCCCTTGAGCACCGAGCCTGCCCAACCTTACCTGGTTGAATGCTCCCCGTAGCCCGACCAGTGCGGGGAGGTGGAATAACCCGCACTGGGCTGTGTTGGCGAACCGGGGACACCATGCGTAAGGCTGGTGCCATGTATGCCGGCCCGAGGAGATGCACTGGAGACCAGACGCGTTGAGCCGGCTTCATGGCACCTGGCTCAATGCTCAATCTAGCCCGGCCGATACGTGGAGCTGGAATGTACCGCACCGGGCTAAGCACACGTACAGGAGACACCGTGCGCTTTACCGCATAACACGGTGTCTGCCCGTACTTTCGCTCTCCACGGTAAGCTAGGGGAGTTGGCGCAGGTCTCCTACCTGACTTCGCCACACTCCCTTGTGGCCCCCCCCAAGAAATTTTTGGGCTTGACTCTCAGGCTTCCGTGCTAGCCGCGTACCTTCATAACGCCGGTTCCCTTTCGCAGCTGCCTCCGCTCTCCTAGCTGCCTCCACCTGTTCCCATGGAAGGCGATCCCTTCCAGCCAGGATCTCCTCCCATGTGTAGCAACCTTTTCCATCCAACACATCCTCCCAAGTCCATTCCTCCTGACATTGCTGCTCCTGCCGCTTACCACGTTGCTTGGTCCGAGTGTGGTGGGTGATTCTGTAACGCTCGTCTTTAGGTGGAAGAGAGGAGGACCAAGGCGCAGCGTGGTGAATGTTCATGATGTCGAATTTTAATGATATCCAACAAAACAGAACACTGACAAAATACAAAATAACAAAACGACGTGAACAGACCTGAACTTGAGAACATAAAACATGAACGCACGAACAGGTAGGAACAAACGAACGAACGAACGAAACGAAACAGTACCGTGTGGTGAAACAAACACAGACACAGCAACAATCACCCACAAACAAACAGTGAGAACAGCCTACCTTAATATGGTTCTCAATCAGAGGAAACGTAAAACACCTGCCCCTGATTGAGAACCATATCAGGCTAATGCAATGAACCCAACATAGAAACACATAACATAGAATGCCCACCCAGCTCACGTCCTGACCAACTAAACAAGGCTAAACAAAGGAAATAAGGTCAGGAACGTGACACCTATACTGTATGTGCACACTGCACGTAGCGTGCCAAATCGCTAGAGCACCCCAGGCCGCATTTGAACTTCCTCATTTGAATTTCCTGGTACAGTAGGAAAATCCTCAGTGACAAAAGAGTGATCAAGTTAAGAGCTGACATCTGTAGATGCGTGTTGATTCACAACATTGTGAGACATGTACTGTTGGACCTATATACATTCATCAAATTCACTTTCAAAATAGTTGTATATAAAGCTGCTATAAATAAAATAATCAATAATTCAGTGATTTACTGAGTCCACCCTCTCCCCCAACACATTGTTTCAAATAATGACACTTAAAATGGTTTAAAACGGTTTCAGATACTCTAGTTATTGGGGATACATTTTTCAAACCTGTCCAAGTATTTACATAAATACCTGTTGACATTTCTCTAAGATATTGAACTTTTTATATTTAACCATGTTAAAACAATTTAGGCACTACTGAAACTACTACTTTGTGATTGAAAACATGTCCAATGAAGGCTTATGAAGATTTAAAACAATAGCCTATTCTAATTAGGTGGGCATGTCTGTCAAAATTGTACAATCCGACACCCAGTTTTGATCAGAAGCAAGCTTCTGGAACTCCTGTTGCAATATAATTTCACTATAGTCACTTCAGGAGATTTTAAAACGCCTTTTAAAATGGACCCCATATTTAGTTTTGGCAACTAAACTGACCAGACTGATTCTGAGCAATTGATAGGCTACATATTTATTTAAGCATAAACATGTTTTACAGAAGTTGTTGTTGCTGTGGCTGTTTTTATTAGCCTGTTGTGTTGCATAAATGAATGCATTATAATTCCCAACAAGAAAAACAAATGGCAGCCCTGTATATTTGGAGTAGGCTGTATTTGAAAAGCCTTGTTTGAATACAATCTTAATATCATTCACATAGTGGTCCTTTGTAGCTCAGTTGGTATAGCATGGTGCTAGTAACTTTAGGGTAGTGGGTTCGATTCCTGTGAACACCCTTTGTAAAATGTATGCACATATGACTTTAAGTCACTGGATAAAAGCATCTGCTAAATTACAGATATTATGCAACCTATACTCATGTATAATAACCTATAGCACTATAATAGAAAATGTACATGTATTTGTTAGATACAACATAGGCCTATACTACTAGGTGTGACAATTTGTTATGCATATTGAAATTGAATATAACCCAGTTGCAACAAGCCTCATTTACATTCAGTAGCATACATTAGACTAATCCAACAATCACATATCGCCGCAGTTATGTGCACTCGCCTTTGATAGGAAAGTGTAGGACGAAAAACCTGGCTCACCGTATGACAGTCTTCCCAGTGTCTTCCCGTCAAGGTCCAAGGTAACCGAGGCTTATCGCCATCACATTTCTTCTTCCCTTGTTATCTAGTGTCGCGCCCTGTCGGTGAGTCACTGTGGATCTTGAGGTCCCATCTGCCCGTGTCCGACTGCTATCTCCCCTTCAATGCGGTAGCGCGAGCACCGTAGCATCAAGACCTGCACAGATTTATCTTCAGTGGTTGCTGTGGCAACAACACAAAGTGCAAGCTGCATGCAGCTGAGCTGCGCAAGACTCAACCGTCAAGCGTGGCTGTGGTCTGTTATGGCTGGAGACAGCAGAACCATTCAATTTCACTGTCAATCAGTGGTAGGCTGTATAAATCTTTGCATGAAAATATATGTTTTGTTTGCAATTTAAATGCTCATATCACAATTTGTTTTTGTCCAGGATATGTATATTGATGAATAAGCCTGTACACCAATAGCCTACACAGGGCAGTAACCAGGGTTAGAGTTTCAGACCTCACAAAAATTTCATTTTTGAAAGTTGGAAAAAAAATTGGAAGTTGAAGCTCATTTACTGCATTTCTATACAATTTATGAGTCATGACCTCAGTAAAATTACACGTGACTGTTTGAGTCACATATCTCCTCTTATGCCCCCTGGATATACGTTGGTGGTACCCAACTCTCTAACGACCAGTGCATCATTTGTAAAACGGGAGGGGGGGGGGGGGGGGGGGGGGGGGGGTTCCCAAACACAATGTAGCAGCGCAGCAGACTAGACGACTAGTCTACTGTCTATGGTGGTGAAATGGACGGCACTCTCCAAGGTGCTGATTCATTCAAACACTTTAGACAACACTGCAGCATGCCCACATACTTGAGTGTAGCTGCGGGGCTTACACAAGTCCAAATTTTTCATAGCTTAATTTTCTAGACACTAGTGTACAGCAACAATTTCAGATGCCACTGCAGAACACCCTCCATTTGCCAATGCACACATACTCAGCTGTGGTGCTTACAAGACCCGAATTTCATATCATTTTCAAGACATCAATGTAGCAGTAGAACAAATATCACAACATTGGAATATAACTTTAAATAAAATAAATAAATGTAGGCTACACCAGCACACACATTTGATAATATATAGGCGTCCTGCCTATGTGATAATATGAGGCACATATTCCGATTAACTTCACACTACATAGGTTTTCAAAACCTCCCACAATGACTCTTCCCATGCCAAGTCCATTTAACTCCTGACAGTCACTTTCTTGCTCATAGCCATGAATGGGCTTGTGGCTGTGACGTTTAGTCTCCTAAGGATGTTCGGAAGACTGGCTTTTTCCTAAGAGCTCTTCATTTTTTTATGTCGGAGGCAGAGGATGGGGCGGCAGGAAGGCTAGGGGTTAGAGTGTTGGTCTAGCAACCAAAAGGTTGCAAGATCAAATCCCTGAGCTGACGAGGTAAAAATCTGTTGTTCTGCCCCTGACCAAGGCAGTTAACCCACTGTTCCTAGGCTGTCATTGAAAATAAGAATTTGTTCTTAACTGACTTGCCTAGGTAAAAGAAATGTTACTGTACATTCCACCCACACTTTTGATACCTCCCGTTGTTTCTAGACCCAAGCTCCCTACTTTTTTGCATGTTGAATTCTGCATGACAAGCCAGGGGTTATATGTTTGCTTGTTCTTGAACTGTAAAGTGCACCTGCTCCGAGCACTTGTTGGTGGATGCACTGTCCCGTCTCAAATCAAATCAAATTGTATTGGTCACATACACGTTTAGCAGATGTTATTGCGGGTGTAGAGAAATGCTTGTGTTTCTAGCTCCAACAGTGCAGTAAAATCTAACAAGTAATATCTAACAATTGTGGTGGCTTATCCCAGTATTACCAAATGACAAAAGAGAGAGACAAACTTCACACACAGTCAGAGTTATACTTAAACTACATCTTTAATGAGCTTTAAGATTTAGCCTTTGACTTTCAACAATTCACTATCTATAATGAATTTTGAGAGTGACTACAGAAGAATACAAAGATCTTTTATAGCCAAAATACACCCCTCTCAACTTACATGATGAACCACAGATCTTAGGAACTCTTCACAAAGGGACTTTTACTTGAGAAAGGAGTATCCCTTAGCCAGATAGCATTCACTATAAATTATCGCTCAGTTTGGTCTCTAAAACGAGGTTATAATCTCGTTCCTGGTACTTCATAGTCCAAAAACATTACCTCATCCAAAGCATAACTCAATTGTCAACTCTAGATACTCCCATCTCAAGTAAACCCCTCTTGACCCCACTCCTGGACAAGCTCACTGAGGGGAGTGAGCCTTTAGGTCATACACTATCCCAGGATAAGTGTAAGATGAGAGAGGACCTACAATGTTTCCAGACACTGCCATACACCTCCCCCCAATGGGAAAAGGAGGGAGTGACTGGCGCACAGACATTGTGGAGACAAGTAATTGGTTCCCCATTAATCACGCCATCCCTTCACATGGTTTAAGAATAGGTAAAGACACATTCACATATGAAGACAATGTTCCATTCTGTTCTCTTCCCTTTCTGATATTCTGCATAACACCAGGGACATGTGAAAGACAAGCTTGACCTCTCCCCTCTCTGGACCCCAAGTGACTGAGCCCTAGCTGAGGGAAAAGTGCAACTGCCAACACTATAGTCCAAAAGGATACATTCTAATGACAAGTATCTCACATTAGCATATTATATAAATAAAACATCTTATTTATCTATGTTACCCAAGTAATTCTGATTAATCCGCCACACAATTCACAACAATACACAAAAATCTAAAGTAAAGGAATGGAATTAAGAATATATACATATTTGGACCAGCAATGTTGGAGCGGCATAGACAAAAATTCAGTAGAATACAATAGAATACAGTACATACTTAAATATGAGATGAGTAAAGCAAAATATGTAAACATTATTAAAGTGACTAGTATTCCAATATTCAAGTGGCCAGTGATTTCAAGTATATGTATATAGGGCAGCAGCATCTAAGGTGCTAGTGATGGCTATTTAACAGTCTGATGGCCTTGAGATAGCTGTTTTTCAGTCTCTCGGTCCCAGCTTTGATGCACCTGTACTGACCTTGCCTTCTTGTTGACCTTGCCTTCCTTGTTGTCCTTGATGATCTTTTTGGCCTTCCTGTAACATCGAGTGCTGTAGGTGTCCTGGAGGGCAGGTAGTGCCGGTAGTGCCCCCGGTGATGTGTTGGGCAGACCGTACCTTCCTCTGGAGAGCCCTACAGTTGTGGGCGGTGCAGTTGCTATACCAGGCGATGATACAGCCCGACAGGATGCTCTCAATTGTGCATCTGTAAAAGTTTGTGAGGGTATTAGATGCCAAGACAAATTTCTTCAGCCTCCTGAGGTTGAAGAGACTCTGTCGCGCCTTCTTCACCACACTGTTTGTGTGGGTGGACCATTTCAGTTTGTCAGTGATGTGTACACCAAGGAACTTGAAGCTTTCCAACTTCTCCACTGCGGTCCAGTCAATGTGGATAGGGGGGTGCTACCTCTGCTGTCTCCTGAAGTCCACGATCAGCTCGTTTGTTTTGTTGACGTTGAGGGAGACGTTATTATCCTGGCACCACACTCCCAGTGCCCTCACCTCCTCTCTGTAGGCTGTCACGTCATTGTTGGTGATCAAGCCTACTACTGTTGTGTCGTCTGCAAACTGGATGATTGAGTTGGAGGCATGTGTGGCCACGCAGCCATGGGTGAACAGGGAGTACAAGGGGGCTGAGCATGCACCCTTGTGGGGCCCCTGTGTTGAGGATCAGCGAAGTGGAGGTGTTGTTTCCTACCTTCACCACCTGGGCTCGGCCCGTCAGGAAGTACAGGACCCAGTTGCACAGGTCGGGGTTCAGACCCAGGGCCCCAAGCTTAATGATGAGCTTGGAGGGTACTATGGTGTTGAATACTGAACTAAGTACCGATACAGATATAGCCCTTGGTTCACTCCAGACTTGACTGCCCTTGACCAGCACAAAAACATCCTGTGGTGTACTGCATTAACATTGAACAGCCCCGGCGATATGCAACTTTCAGGGAAGTCAGGAACCAATATACACAGTCAGTTAGGAAAGCTAAGGCTAGCTTTTACAAACAGAAATTTGCATCCTGTAGCACTAATTCCAAAAAGTTTTGGGACACTGTAAAGTCCATGGAGAATAAGAGCACCTCCTCCCAACTGCCCACTGCACTGAGGCTAGGAAACACTGTCACCACTGATAAATCTATGATAATCGAGAATTTCAATAAGCATTTTTCTACAGCTAGCCATGCTTTCCACCTGGCTAACGTGAACCCGGCCAACAGCGCTGCACCCCCCGCAGCAACTTGCCCAAGCCCACCCCCCGCTTCTCTTTCACCGAAATCCAGATAGCTGATGTTCTGAAAGAGCTGCAAAACCTGGATGCCTACAAATCAGCTGGGCTAGACAATCTGGACCCCCTCTTTCTAAAATGATCCGTCGAAATTGTTGCAACCCCTATTACTAGCCTGTTCAACCTCTCTTTTGTATCGTCCTGCCTTTCTAAAGTCTTCGAAAGCCAAGTTAACAAACAGATCACCGACCATTTCGAATCCCACCGTACCTTCTCCACTATGCAATCTGGTTTCCGATCTGGTCAAGGCTGCACCTCAGCCACGCTCAAGGTCCTAAACGATATCATAACCGCCATCGATAAAAGATAGTACTGTGCAGCCGTCTTCATCAACCTGGCCAAGGCTTTCGACTCTGTCAATCACCACATTCTTATCGGCAGACTCAATAGCCTTGGTTTCTCAAATGACTGCCTCGCCTGGTTCACCAACTACTTGTCAGATAGAGTTCACTGTGTCAAATCGGGGGGTCTGTTGTCCGGACCTCTGACAGTCTCTATGGGGGTGCCATAGGGTTCAATTCTCGGGTCAACTCTTTTCTCTGTATATATCAAATGATGTTGCTCTTGCTGCTGGTGATTCTCTGATCCACCTCTACGCAGATGACACCATTCTGTATACATCTGGCCCTTCTTTTGACACTGTGTTAACAAACCTCCAAACGAGCTTCAATGCCATACAACACTCGTTCCGTGGCCTCCAACTGCTCTTAGGTGCTAGTAAAACTAAATGAATGCTCTTCAACCGATTGCTACCCGCCCGACGGATTAGCATCACTACTCTGGACGTTCTGACTTCGAATAAGTGGACAACTACAAATACCTAGGTGTCTGGTTAGACTGTAAACTCTCCTTCCAGACTCACATTAAGCATCTCCAATCCAAAATTAAATCTAGAATCGGCTTCCTACTTCGCAACAAAGTCTCCTTCACTCATGCTGCCAAACATACCCTCGTAAAACTGACTATCCTACTGATCCTTGACTTCGGCGATGTCATTTACAAAATAGCCTCCAACACTCTACTCAGCAAATTGGAAGTATTCTATCACAGTGCCATCCGTTTTGTCACCAAAGCCCAATATACTACCCACCACTGCGACCTGTATGCTCTCATTGGCTGGCCCTCGCTACATATTCGTCGCCAATCCCACTGGCTCCAGGTTATCTATAAGTCTTTGCTAGGTAAAGCCCCGTCTTATCTCAGCTCACTGGTCACCATAGCAACACCCACCCGTAGCACGCGATCCAGCAGGTATATTTCACTGGTCATCCCCAAAGCCAACACCTCTTTGGCCTCCTTTCCTTCCAGTTCCCTGCTGCCAATGACTGGAACGAATTGCAAAAATCACTGAAACTGGAGACTTATATCTCCCGCTCTAACTTTTAGCATCAGCTGTCAGAGCAGCTTATCTATCACTGTACCCGTACATAGCCCATCTGTAAATAGCACACCCAACTACCTCATCCCCATATTGTTATTATTATTTTTTTCTTCTCTTTTGCACCCCAGTATCTCTACTTGCACATCATCATCTGCACATCTATCACTCCAGTGTTAATGCCAAATTGTAATTATTTCGCCACTATGGCCTATTTATTGCCTTACCTCCCTAATCTTACTACATTTGTACACACTGTACATAGATTTTTCTATTGTGTTATTGACTGTATGTTTGTTTATTTCTAACTCTGTGTTGTTGTTTGTGTCGCACTGCTTCTCTTTATCTTGGCCAGGTCGCAGTTGTAAATTAGAACTTGTTCTCAACTGGCCTACCTGGTTAAGTAAAGGTAAAATCTATTATTTTAAATGTCAGGGATAGGCAACCCTGTTCCTGGAGTGCCGCAGGTATGGGGGGCATAGCGGGGAATATAAATATGATTCAAATTTATTTAGCCTGTTGTGCATGTTATTTGGGCATTCATACGTATCACATATCACATACGTATCACATATCAGTTTGTGATACATAGTGCTTTGTGTGCTGGTGGGGCAGCCAGCGGAAAATACAGAGCATAGAGGTTGGTAATGTTCTCTAATTGCGCCGTGATTGGCTCAGTGTTCTGTCACTCATGGGGACATTACATCACCTCAAAATCTACAGGGAGAGCTCAAAAATTCAAGCTCCTTGGGTGCTGCCATAGAAGTGCCCATCCAAGAAGGTTCAAGGTCATTGGGCACAGATAAAATAACGTCAAATCATGTTACCTACCGTAGTTTTGATTGGACTGATCATGTCAACATCATACTTTCAAAATCTTAGCTAGCAAGCTAGCAGTCATCATGAATCAAGTCGATAATCTACAGGCAAATCCTTCTCAATTCTTGTCATATGAAGAGAAATTATGAAGAGAAATTATAGATAAAATGTGTCGGTTTTCATCGGCAATTGGACATAAACAAGTTAAACAATGAGTTGTTTGGAAGGAATCAATGGCTAACTGCAAGCATTGCAAAGCAATTACTAGCCTGCTATTTAGTGGAGTGGTGTGTGGTCCAAGTCTGGGTTTAAGGGTCTCTTTTCCAAGTGTCGTGTCTTGACTATCATTAATGTTAAGATGCCTCCTAGGAATCAGGAGCAGGAGAGCAAGGAAATCCCAGTGGCAAAAGTTTAACTTCTCTGCGCTAAGGATCCCTTTAGCGGGATCATTTTCCTAAACAACCGCTGAATTGCAGGGCGCAAAATATTACTACAAATATTTATAATCATGCAATCACAAGTGAAATATACCAAAACACAGCTTAGCTTGTTGTTAATCCACCTATCGTGTCAGATTTTGAAAATATGCTTTACAGCGAAAGAAATCCAAGCTTTTGTGAGTGTATCAATCAATGCTAGAACAGTTAGCCCCAAATTAGCATGGTCACAAAAGTCAGAAAAGCAATAAAATGAATCGCTTACCTTTGATAATCTTCGGATGTTTGCACCCACGAGACTCCCAGTTACACAATAAATGTTCTTTTCGTTCGATAAATATTACTTTTATAACAAAAAAACGCCATTTGGGTTGCTTGTTAGTTCAGAAAACCAAAGCCTCGTTCCGTTCGACGAAAATTCTAAAAAGTATCCGTAATGTTCGTAGAAACATGTCAAATGTTTTTTATAATCAATCCTCAGGTTGTTTTTAACCTGTTTGGGCTGCAGCCCGACACCGGTACACTTATGACAACATCCAGCTCAAGTGCAGGGCGCGAAATTCAAAAGATATTTTTTTTTAAATATTTAACTTTCACACATTAACAAGTCCAATACAGCATATGAAAGGTACACATCTTGTGAATCAAGCCAACATGTCCGATTTTTAAAATGTTTTACAGGGAAGACACAATATAGCGTTATATTAGCATAGCCACAATAGCCAGAAACACTTGGGCGCCGACGACCAGTTCACATGCACGACAGATATTAGAAATAGCATCATAAAATGTTTCTTACTTTTGGTGATCTTCCGTCAGAATGTTGGACAAGGTGTCCTTTGTCCAGAACAGTCGTTGTTTGGATCTGGAACGGCAAATTTCCCTCTTGATTTAGCATGGGCACTTGCCAAGTGGCACGGATCTCTCCAACGTCAACAAAGTCAGAGAACGGAACACGGCAAAACTCCCGAAAAAATGTCAATAATCTGATTAAACTATATTGAAAAAACATACTTTACGATGATATGGTCACAAGTATCAAATAAAATCTAAACCGGAGATGTTAGTCGTCCATAACGACAGCTAAACAGAAGGCAAATCCATGTCCCCTTTCGCGCGCTCCAGAAACAGGAAATGGACGGTCACGCCATACAAAGAGCTTTAATTCCACCTCAGACCAAGATAAACACGAAATTTCTTCTCTCACCGCCTCTTGACAACCAGGGGAAGGTGTATGAAGTGTACGTAGACTCTTACGTATCATGCCCATGTATAGGCAGGAAGTTGAACAGAGCATCGATTTCTGACATTCCACTTCCTGGTCAGGAAATGTGCTGCAGAATGAGTTCTGTTTCACTCAGAGAAATAATTCAAACGGTTTTAGAAACTAGAGAGTGTTTTCTATCCAATAGTAATAATAATATGCATATTGTACGAGCAAGAATTGAGTACGAGGCCGTTTGAAATGGGCACGATTTAACTGGCTACTCAATACTGCCCCTTGCAGCCATAAGAAGTTAGCAAACATAATCGATAATATTTCAACCGGACCGTAACCTATTCAATAAAAGAGAGAAAGAAAATGGAGAGCTACCCCTCTCGCGCGCAGGAACTAATCAAAGGAGATCTCACTAGTTTTGAAAAATCTCGCTCATTTTTCAAAATAAAAGCCTGAAACTATGTCTAAAGCCTGGTCACAGCCTGAAGAAGCCATTGGAAAAGGAATCTGGTTGATACCCCTTTAAATGGAAGAAAGACGGGCAAGGAAACACAGATTAAAAAAAGTGTTCCCTTTATTTTTTTGAGCAGTGTATATATATCACTTCCGGGTTAGATTTCCTCAGGTTTTCGCCTGCAGAATCAGTTTTGTTATACTCACAGACAATATTTTGACAGTTTTGGAAACTTTGGAGTGTTTTCTATCATAATCTGTAAAATTATATGCATATTCTACGATCTGGACCTGAGAAATAGTCAGTTTACCTTGGGAACGTTATTTAAAAAAATAAAAATAATAATCTGACCCCTAGCGTCAATGAGCAGTCCCAACACAACTACAACATGGGACTAAAACACGCCCAAAACGAGATTGCCACACACACAGGGAATAAAGCGTAACACACACGGAGGAGAAACCTCTACTACTAAACTCAATACCAAAACTGCAAAACTGCCGAGAGAAAAGAAACCCTGTGGTGCAGACACGCACCCCTAAATAATATCACCACAGAAAACAATCCCGCACAAAGACTCGCAGGCAGCGGAGGTAAATATACCCACCGAAATCAACTAACAAGACACAGGTGTAAACAATACAGACAGACACAAACGAAAAGGAAAAATGGATCGGTGGCAGCTATTAGGCCGGCGTCGACGACCGCCGAGCACCGCTCGAACAGGGAGAGGAGCCACCTTCGGTGGAAGTTGTGACAGTACCCCCCCCCTGACGCGCGGCTCCTGCAGCGCGCCGACTCCGGCCTCGAGGACGACCCAGAGGACGAGGCGCAGGGCGTTCCGGATGGAGGTGATGAAACTCACTCAGCAGAGATGGGTCCAAGACTTCCTCTATTGGCACACATCATCTCTCTTCCGGACCGTACCCCTCCCAATCCTCGAGGTACTGCAGGCCCATCATCCGACGCCTGGAATCCAGTATGGATCGTACTGTGTACGCCGGGGCCCCCTCGATGCCCAGGGGGGGCGGAGGGACCTCACGCACCTCAGCTCCTTGAAGCGGACCAGCTACCATCGGCCTGAGGAGAGACGCATGAAACGAGGGGTTAATAGGGTAATAAAGGGGAGCTGTAACCTATAACACACCTCGTTTATACTCCTCAGGACTTTAATGGCCCCACAAACCGCGGACCCAGTTTCCGGCAGGGCAGGCGGAGGGGCAGGTTTCGGGGCGAGAGCCACACCCGGTCCCCCGGGGCGAACACCGGGGCCTCACTGCGGTGGCGGTAAGCGCTCGTTTTCTGTCGCCCTTCGGCCCATTTCAGGTGCCCGTGGACTGCCTCCCAGGTCTCATTCGAGCACTTCACCCAGTCCTTCACCACAGGAGCCTCGGATGCCACGGTACCAGGACCGGCTGATATTCTAACACGCACTGAAAGGGCGAAAGGTTAGTTGAGGAGTGGCGGAGTGAGTTCTGGGCCATCTCTGCCCATGGCACGTACCTCGCCCACTCCCCTGGCCGGTCCTGGCAATACGACCGCAGAAACCTACCCACATCCTGGTTTACTCTCTCCACCTGCCCATCACTCTCGGGGTGAAAACCAGAGGTCAGGTTGACCGTGACCCCCAGACACTCCATGAACGACCTCCAAACCCGAGACGTGAACTGGGGACCCCGATCAGAAACTATGTCCTCAGGCACCCCGTAGTGCCGGAAGACGTGAGTAAACAGGGCTTCCGCAGTCTGTAGGGAGACCGGGCAAAGGGAGGAGACGACAGAACATAGAAAACCTATCCACAACAACCGGGATCGTGGTGTTACCCTGGGACGGAGGAAGATCGGTCAGGAAGTCTACCGACAGGTGTGACCAAGGCCGCTGTGGAACGGGGAGGGGTTGTAACTTCCCTCTGGGCAGGTGTCTAGGAGCCTTGCACTGAGCGCACACTGAACAGGAGGAGACATAAACCCTCACGTCCTTAGCTAAAGTGGGCCACCAGTACTTCCCCTTAAGGCTTCGCACCGTCCTATCAATACCCGGATGACCAGAGGAGGGTAACGTGTGCGCCCACCGAATCAACCTATCACGGACACCAAGTGCGACGTACTTCCGTCCAGCTGGGCACTGAGGTGGGGAAGGCTCTGACCGAGATGCCCGCTCAATGTCCGCGTCCACCTCCCACACCACCGGCGCCACCAGACAAGAGGCCGGAAGTATGGGGGTGGGATTGATGGACCGCTCCTCTGTATACAGACGGGACAGTGCGTCTGCCTTAGCATTCTGGGAACCCGGTCTATACGATATCGTAAATCTGGTGAAAAACATGGTCCACTTTGCCTGGCGAGGGTTCAGTCTCCTCGTCGCCCGGATGTACTCCAGATTACGGTGGTCAGTCCAGATGAGGAAAGGGTGTTGAGCCCCCTCAAGCCAATGTCTCCACACCTTCAGGGCTTTTACGACAGCCAGCAACTCCCGGTCCCTCACGTCATAGTTTCGCTCCGCCGGGCTGAGCTTCTTCTAAAAGAAACCTCATTGGCGGAGCTTCAGTGGCGCGCCCGAGCGCTGGGAGAGCACTGCTCCAATCCCAGCCTCGGATGCGTCCACCTCCACCATGAATGGCAAAGAGGGATCCGGATGAGCCAACACGGGAGCCTCGGTAAACAGAGTCTTCAAGCGACAAAACGCTCTGTCCGCCTCAGCCGACCACTGCAGACGCACCGGTCCCCCCTTCAGCAGTAAGGTAATGGGAGCAGCCACCTGCCCAAAACCCTGGATAAACCTCCGGTAGATATTGGCAAACCCTAAAAACCGCTGCACCTCCTTTACCGTGGTGGGAGTCAGCCAATTACGCACGGCTGCAATGCGGTCACACTCCATCACCAACCCTGATGTGGAAATGCGATAACCCAGGAAGGAGACGGCCTGTTGGGAGAACACGCATTTGTCAGCCTTGACTTATAGGTCATGCTCCAACAGTCGCCCAAGTACTCTGTGCACCAGAGACACATGCGCGGCGCGTGTGGCGGAATATATCAAGATGTCATTGATATACGCCACCACACCTTGCCCGTGCAGGTCCCTGAGAATCTAGTCTACAAAGGATTGGAAGACTGCTGGGGCATTCTTTAACCCATACGGCATTACGAGGTACTCATAATGGCCAGATGTGGTACTAAATGCTGTCTTCCACTCATCACCCTCCCGGATACGTACCAAGTTATACGCGTTCCAGTTTTGTGAAGAAGCGTGCTCCGTGAAATGACTCAGTCGCCGTAGCGATGAGAGGTAGCGGGTAACTGTACCCCACCGTATTAGAATTTAGACCTCTATAGTCAATGCACGGACGCAGACCTCCCTCCTTCTTCTTCACAAAAAAGAAACTCGAGGAGACGGGTGACGTGGAGGACTGAATGTACCCCTGCCTCAGAGATTCAGAGACATATGTTTCCATAGCCACCGTCTCCTCCTGTGACAGGGGATACACGTGACTCCTGGGAAGTGTGGCGTTTACCTGGAGGTTTATCGCACAATCCCCTTGTCGACGGGGTGGTAATTGGGTCGCCCTCTTTTTACAGAACGCGATAGCCAAATCGGCATATTCGGGGGGAATGCGCACGGTGGAGCTTTGGTCTGGACTCTCCACCGTCGTTGCACCGATGGAAACTCCCACACACCTACCTGAGCACTCCTCTGACCACCCCTTTAGAGCCCTCTATTGCCACGAAATAGTGGGTTGTGAAGGGCCAACCAGGGAATCCCCAGCACCACCGGAAACGCAGGTGAATCTATGAGGAAGAGACTAATTCTCTCCTCGTGACCCTCCTGCGTAATCATGTCCAGTGGAGCCGTGGACTCCCTGACTACCCCTGACCCTAATGGTCGACTATCTAGAGAGTGCACATGGAATGGCATCTGAACCAGGGGAATCCCTAACCTATGCGTGAAACCGCAGTCCATGAAATTCCCCGCTGCGCCTGAATCTACTAGCACCTTATGCTGGGAATGGGGAAAAAACTCAGGGAAAGAGATTAACACATACATGTGACCAACAGGGGGCTCTGGGTGAGCCTGGTGCTGACTCACCTGGGGTGCCCAAATAGTACTCGGCCTGCCGTCTCGACTCCCAGACGAGCTCCTGCAGCACCGTTCGGCAGTGTGCCCTCTCCGACCACACCCAGTGCAAGAAGAGTCTCCTCCTCCGATCGCCCTCGCTGCAGCACCCCCTAACTCCATGGGGGTTGGAGCGGAGGCGCTGGGGGGTGGAACCAACAGGACCCGATCCGGACGCCCGTGTGTAGCCAGCAAGTTGTCCAACCTGATGGACATGTCCACTAGCTGGTCCAGGGTGAGGGTAGCGTCTCTACATGCTAACTCCCTGCGGACGTCCTCACGTAGGCTGCACCTATAGTGGTCAATCAGGGCCACTATATCGTTCCACCCTGCGCCAGCGGCCAAGGTCCTGAACTCCAGCGCGAAGTCTTGAGCTCTACTCGTCTCCTGCCGTAGATGGAACAGACGCTCACCCGCCGCTCAACCCTCGGGGGGGTGGTCGAACACGGCCCGGAAACTGCAGGTGAACTCTGGGTAGTGGTCCCTCGCTGAGTCTGGTCCATCCAAGACCGCGTTGGCCCACTCCAGAGTTTTGCCGGACAGGCAGGAGACGAGGGTGTTCACGCTCTCACCTCCCGAAGGAGTCGGGTGCACGGTTGCCAGGTAAAGCTCCAGCTGGAGCAAAAAACCCTTGCATCCGGCAGCCGTCCCATCGTACTCTCTCGGGAGCGCGAGCCGAATAACGCTGGGTCCGGATGGCGCCGGAGAAGGTGGTGGTGCTGATTGGAGTGTGGTAGGTGGAGGCAGAACCGCCTATCTCCCATCTCTCCATCGTTGCCATCACTTGATCCATAGTGGTCCCGAGACGATGGAGAACGGTGGTGTGGTGTTGAATGCGCTCCTCCATAGAAGTGGAGAGCGTGTCAGCTCCTGCTGATTCCATAGCTCTTGGTGCGGGATTCTGTCAAGGTGCCTCCTAACGGAGGGAGGTGCAGGAATCAGGAGCAGGAGAGCAAGGAAATCCCAGTGGCAAAAGTTTAATGAGCAGTCCCAACACAACTATAACATGGGACTAAAACGCACACAAAATGAGATTGCCACACACACAGGGAATGAAGCGTAACACACACGGAGGAGAAACCTCTACTGCTAAACTCAATACCAAAACTGCAAAACTGCCGAGAGAAAAGAAACCCTGTGGTGCAGACACGCACCCCTAAATAATATCACCACAGAAAACAATCCCGCACAAAGACTCGCAGGCAGCGGAGGTAAATATACCCACCGAAATCAACTAACAAGACACAGGTGTAAACAATACAGACAGACACAAACGAAAAGGAAAAATGGATTGGTGGCAGATAGTAGGCCGGCGACGACGACCGCCGAGCACCGCCCGAACAGGGAGAGGAGCCACCTTTGGTGGAAGTCGTGACAATTAAAAGTGAAGACTGTTATATTATCAAATCAATTCTCTAGGTTTAATTATTACGGGATTAAACTAATCATGTAAACATTAACTAGGATTTCGGGGCACCACAGGAAAATGTCGTTACAGAATTATTATTTCCCGAAAATAACTCTTCTGATATTTTTGAATCTTGTCAAAACAGTCGCTTGTTAATGAAATTTTCCTCGATCAGTTTCGTTCTTGAACGTCGTAATTCCTTCGTCTGCACGAATCCAGACTTTACTTGATGAATCATCCATCCAGAAATTGGCTCAATTATTTATTTACTAGCTAATTAAACAATTACAGAATATATAAAACATCCTAACATTATACAGTAAATACTGTCCCTAGAGGACTTAACAAAACATGACAGTTTGGTTATAACACAATAGATACAGAGAGAAAAGGGGGTGGAAGGAAAGGAGACAAATAATTCGGTCTATAGGACAATGGGGAAGCTACTCTCACGGAAATGCAAATTCACTTCTTTTGTGATCAATAGTTCAGAGTTCATACCATTTCCAGCCGTGTAGCTCACGCTCCACGCCGTCTGGTCTTTTGGTAGAGTTGTAGTTTCAAACCATTTGTAACACCTGGCTTACACCGTGGTTTGCATGGTCTGGTGTGAAATGCGTCACAGGGGCTTTAATGCTTGGGTAGAAAAGGGGCCGTCTCATCATGTTCGTGCCCACATGGGCATGGCTATTGACTGTGCATAAGTTACCATTAAACTAACTAGCTAGCTTGCCTACTCCAACAATAACTCCACAGATAAAAGGGTAAACCAAGTTTGTTTCTATTAATCCCTCCTTCAGGCTTCTAATTCTTCTTTGAACTTTATATGGCGGTTGGCAACCAACTAAGGTGCATTACCACCACCAACTGGACTGGAGTGTGGACCTCAGTTCATCTTTCAATCACCCACGTGGGTATATGCTTCTAAAAACCAATGAGGAGATGAGAGAGGCGGGATTTTCAGCGCATCAAGCGTTACAAATAGAACCAACTTCTATTTTAGCACCTGGCTATGCAGACCCTCGTTGACGCGCGCAAGTTGTGTGGGTGCAATGATTGAATAACATGTATGTGCATATTTATTTTGCAAAGCACGTGACGCATGTGGTGTGGTCAGCATGTATGTGTATGTTATCCTACGGTTCTGACTTGGTGTACAGGGAGAATACTGTAAAAATGGCCCATGTTCTGAATTCTGTCACTGTACATTTCAAAAGTTTGTGGGCACCTTTTGTCACCATAATTATGCAATTAATGTATTGTTTAGTGTTGTGTTGTGTAGTAGCTTTGCTGGCATGCATCAAAAACATTTTGGGGGAGTTTGCTCCACCAAGATTTACAATGCCTTCGGAAAGTATTCAGACCCCTTACCTTTTCCCACATTTTGTTACATTACAGCATTATCGTGCTGAGGTTTTTTTTCAGCGGCAGGGACTGGGAGACTAGTCAGGATCAAGGGAAAGATTAACAGAGCAAAGTACAGAGAGATCCTTGCTGAAA